>NW_023270268.1:95366076-95530488 GCF_011800145.1 Mirounga leonina | reverse complement strand
CTACTTAATGTATTTTCTTAAATAGATTGACTTTTTAAGAACTTTATATAAATATGTTTTAAATGGAAACTTTTTATCACTAGTTTAAATAGAAAATATTTTACTAGAAAAAAGGTGACTATACATATAAATATAATGGAAACAGCAGAATTAATTAAATTGTAACTATTCTTACCTGCACTTTCGCCAGACTCTGATATTGATATCCACTTCCTCTTTATGAAATGGGAGGTTACCTTAGTGTTGGATCGCTGATGAACTAGTACCAAATCAAGTCTCCCTCCAATTAGAGGAACTGAAGGAAAACAGAAAAAGACAGGATAACTTTTCTCAAGATGTGATTCAGTGTTATTTTTTGCCCAGTTGAGGTGTAATGTGAAACCTTATTTACCACCCCAAATAAGCTCATTTATTATATCATCTGGCATCTATTAAATGTTAATTCTCTTCCAATCAAAATCATTTTAAATGTCACATTTGGGGGAGCGCCTGGGTGGCTCAGTTGGTTAAGCGACTGCCTTCGGCTCAGGTCATGATCCTGGAGTCCCGGGATCGAGTCCCGCATCGGGCTCCCTGCTCTGCAGGGAATCTGCTCCTCCCTCTGACCCTCCCCTCTCTCATGTGCTCTCTGTCTCTCTCATTCTCTCTGTCTCAAATAAATAAATAAAATCTTAAAAAAAAAAGTCACATTTGGGGAAATACTATTCTGGAATTAAATTTCCCAAATCTGAGAGCAGTTTTCCAAACCTTTGTGTGTATAGACTTCTGCTGCTCTCTAAAAGCATTGCTGGTCCATACTGAAATAAAAAATAAGGACAATAGGTGAATTTTTCTTCATGTTAAGTTCATTCAACTTATGGGTATTATGAGATTACATCTTATTTTTTAATGGTAAGATGTTTCCTCATTAAGTCATAATGGGGGATGAATTTTTTCCAATTTTATATTTAAAACACATAAAAGCGCATCCTTCCCTATTTTGAGAATTTTTTGAATGATTGGTCAACACATAATTTTGGAATCCCCACATCTACACTTTTAACCTTGAAAGACTGCAGATTCTCACTTTATGCCCCTTTTGCTCTACCATCCTAGAATGTGATTTCTATCTTCTGGTTCAAAGTGCCTCTATCTCTCAGCCATCATGTTAAAGTGTCAGGTCAGAGAAAGAAGAAAAGATAAAAGTATAAAAACTGGTACCTCTGCCTGTTGATTCATGTCATTTTAAGCAGCTGTTCTGGTAGTCTACACCCACTTTGCTTGGATCTCATTGGTCAGAACGTAATCACATGGCTACAACTAGGTATATAGTATGCTAAGAAATGTCTCTTGATTTGGTCTCCGTACAAATAGAGTTAGATTTCTTTTCCTAAGTATAAAGAGGAAAATGGACATTAAGTGGCAACTGGTGTTTTTGCCACACCATCTTTCAATTCTGGCTCAAGTCCCGTGGTTCTCTTCCTGAAACACACCATCTCTTGTAGCTTCTGTCTCACCTAAAATAACACCTTATTGATCTTGATCACATTCTACCTTGCATGTTTTCTTGTCTTTTCTATCCAATGTACTCTTTGAGTGCACGAGTTATTTTTATACCTCTTTAGATCTACATATAGTGTCTAGCACAACTATATCTTGCATACAGTTGATGTTTAATAAGTTTTTGTCAATTAATGCATCAATAATTAGTAAAGAGGAATGATGTAGAGCTAGGAGGGTATCAAGGTAAACTTCAACTCTCCCTGCACCACTGCACCAGTCTTTTTTCCAAAGCTGACCCAGTTTGTACTTCTTAAATCATCTGGTAGTCCATCTTCTCTATTTATACCATTGGTAGCTTTTGCCAGTACTACTTTTCCTCATGTGAACTTCCTTTCAAACTTCATCTTGTGTGCTTCATGACCAAGAGAAAACTTCTCAGGAGTGTAAATGGTTCTCTGTGAATCAGGAATTGGTAGCTATCCAGCTTCCCTGGGCAGAGATCCACATTACAAACTGACTGTCCAAATTGGCAAGAATTCTCTGGATTCAGCAGAAAGGACACTACCTGGACAGACAACAGAATTTGAAATCCAAATTGCCTCTTCTGGCTTGAGCAACTCCCTAAAACTTCACTGACAGTCTGGATTAGCTCTGTGTGTCCTTCTAACAGTAGACACTTAATATCCTGGGCTCTCCAACTAAGAAGAATTAGCGGGGATCCTTCTCCTAGGCCTATATTTTAAAAAGACTTAATTCCAAGATTAAGAAGAGGGTCTTTGTTTCTCAGTTACCTACAAGTATAGCATTACAGCCTAAGAAGAGAACAGGGTTGAGATTATTTTTAATAGCTGTATCATTAATTTCTGACCCCAATGTATTTTCTTTAGAAGTTTCAGCTGTCTATTAGAAGTTCTGGAAGGGGTATTACTCAGTTGCCTGTACGTTTTATTCCATGACTTTATTTCTGGACCTTCACAGATCTTGACAAACTCCTTTGTTCTGCTATTCCTTCCAAGTAACAAAGGCTAACCAAGTTAAAGCATTTAGAGGTAAAGACTCCCTCAAAGACAAGAATTTACCAATAGTAATTTATATAGACACACACACACACGCGCGCGCATGCGTGCACACACACACACTGCTTCACTATTTAGTCTGACATTAATCTTTAATATATATGAATCCATGATGATAAGACAGGAAAGTGGCAGCTTGGAAACATAGCCATTGTGATGGGAGCAGAGAAATCACCCGAGAGATTTTGTATACTGTGCTGTCCTAACTGTCTGAACTAAGATTAGGGCATTTGAAATGTAAAGAGATAATTTTCACTAATTTGGACCATAGAAGGAGGGCATGCAAAGTAAATTTCAAATAAGCCTCTTCTTAACATCTTTAGGCTTTGGTTTCTTCAGCTTTAAAATGAGAGAATTGGACCAGAATATCCCAGAGGCTTGTTTCAGTTCCATGTTTTATGGTTCTGCAGAATCAGCTGATTAGAATGAAGATGGCAGATCTACTTCATGCCAAGTTCAATGAAATTTCTGACACATTTAGTAAGGTTTTCCTATCTGAACCAACACAATCACATCGAACACTGATTACATTATGCTTCCTACCCCTCCCCATTTCCTCATAAATATGGGTTGTTGCAAACAGTTTTCCTAAGGTTTAGACTGTGGTTTGGTTGAATTCTTACTGACTCATTTGGATGCTGTATCATTATCTAATTTTGTTCATTGCTCACTTAATCAGGTGCTCCTATGGAAAGGCAGTCTCCAGAATGCAAAAAGCAAATTGTTAGGGCAAGAAGTGGAAAACAGGTGCACTGTACTCAGCACTGCTAACTTAATATAGCAAAAGACTATAATCAGGTTTCTGGGGGGCACCCAGCCCTACCTATCATAACCTGGGTAAAGTTATTGCTTCTCCCTCATAACTTAATCACTTGCCTTCGTTCTCAATATATATGAAACAATAACATCAATACCATCTCTCCTTCGGGCTATTATAATGCCCATAGCTTGCCTTTTCTGATTGCTTCAGACTTCTGTGAAAATAGGGCACAAATTACTTTCTTAATGCCTCTCCTTTCACCTCTTTCACAAGAAAGGTGAGACTTTCTTTTTAATTAAAACAGATAAGCAGTCTTAAATGGCTTCACTTTATCTATTTTTGCTTATTTTCCCCACTGATCTCAAACTATCCCGGAAAGAAGTATATTTCCTTTTAAACAGTGAATATATATCACAATGTCATCTCATAGACACTTAACTATCCAAAAATTCAGTGAACAAATATTTATTAAGCACTGACTATGTGCTAGGCCCCAGGGATGCTAAAATAAGGCGTGTTTTCATAAAGAGTTCAATGTCTAGGGGGACTGGTAGACACGTAAGCTGACAAATACACATGGTGCATGCTATGTCAGAGGTAAGCACAGATGTAGGGAGTAAGTAGGAGAGAAGCACCTAAGTCTGGTAGGGCAGTAGGACAGGGTTAAAGAAAGTTTCTCAGAGGAGAAAATGCCAGCAGTGTGTTTTGAAATATTCGTGTGAGTGGAGGAATTGCAAATGGCTGAATATCACTGGAAAATGAAGTGGGAGTGGGGTGAGGGGGAATGGCAGTAAATGCCAATGACAAGGTAGACTGGGCCATGACATGGAGACCCCAGTAAGCTATACTGTGGAGCTTGGATTTTATTCTAAGGACCTTAGACACTGGAAAATTAAAGAATTTAAAACAAGAGAATCCCATAATCAAATTCACATTTTAGTAGTATCACACTGCATGCAAGGTAAAGTCCAGAACCAAGAGCAGAGCTAGGCACGTGGTAGGCTCCTAGGAAGTTTTGTTGAATGAATGAATTGTGTTCAGATGAGAATGGATAAGATACAGGCAAGTTGAGGCAGAGAGTCTTGGTGAGAGACTATTGTAAAAATGATTTTTTTTAAAGATTTTTTAATTTATTCATTTGACAGAGAGTGAGAGAAAGAGTGAAAGAGAGAGAGAGAGAGAGAGAGAGCACAAGCAGGGGGAGTGGAGAGGGAGAAGCAGGCTTCCTGCAGAGCAGGGAACCCGATACAGGGCTAGATCCCAGGACCCTGGGATCATGACCTGAGCGGAAGGCAGATGCTTAACCACCTGAGCCACCCAGGCACCCCTGTAATAATGATTTAAAACAATAATGCTAAGGATGGGGAGAAAAGAATGTATTTGAAAACAATTAAGGAAGTATAATTGGAAAGAACTTGGTGATTCTTTTATACAGGGGGACAAAAGGGAAAAAGAAATGCAAGACGACTACCAAGTTCATGACTTAAAGAACTGGGTAGAGGACCCTGTGACATTCACTTAGGTAGAAAACACAGAAGGAGGAACAAGTGATGGAGGAGAGGGTGCACATGAATCATCCAAGTTTGGACAAGTTGAATTTGAGATCTAGAAAGACAAGTTGAGATATTCAGTTGGATGTTTAAATCAGGAACTCAGGAGATAAATATAAGTGGAAGGATATAGATTTGAGAGTTATCTGTGAATAAGTAATAATTAAAGATCAGTCATAGAGCCTAAGTAGAATAACATAAGGGCCTGAGATAAAGTTAGGCTGAAGATGGAAACCTGTGAATGCCATCCACTTTGATGTGCTTTGCTACTTCCCTGGTAGTTATGAATTACTTGTGTTCTCCAGTCCACTGAGTTTTCTAAAACATACTAGTGCAAATTTGGGTTTCTGCATTTTCTTTAAGACATAAAATCTCAGCTCCTTTTGGAATTCATACTGGTACTCATTCCACTAATCTGGAATCATTTTTGTCTCTGTCATCTTGAATTTCTCCAAAGGCCCCATATCACACTTCACTTGTGACACCAAAATTTGAATGGTTCTTCCAAATATTGGAATATTCACATTGAAAAGTAGACACTATTAAAAGTAAAAAGAAGATTCAAATCCAATTCAATATACTATGCTTCAGGTTCTTGGGTTTTTTTAAAGATTTTATTTATTTGAGAGAGAGAACAAGCTGGGGAGAGGAGGCAGAGGGAGAGGGAAAGGCAGACTCCCCACTGAGTAGAGAGCCCAACATGGGGCTTGATCCCAGGACCCTGAGATCCTGACCTGAGTTGAAGGCAGACCCTTAATGGACTGAGCCACCCAGGCGTCCCTATGCTTCAATTTTCTTTAGCCTAGTATTTTTGTTTACATCATTCCATTGCTGAATCATATTTAGCCTGTTTTGAAGATAGCATTTTAATCTACTCCGTCAGGCTTGGGAAGTAAAACCTTGTTTTCCCATGGCACCTAAGCCAACCTATTTGATATCAGTTTTTTGCTAAGAATTTGAAAAGTAAAGAAATTAGAAGATCAAGATAATAAAATTCAAAGAATAAAATTATTTGACTTTTTTAAGATAAAACCTCATAATTGGGAAAGTTTTAAAAAAATGAGTGTGAAGGGGAGAGGGACATTGAAGATGTTGAGAAGTTGTAAAAGTGGAAGTAGCTTCCTTCAATCCACTAGCTGAAGAATGTGGAGAGAGCGATTGTAATCACCTGTAGTCCACTCTCTCCTACCCCCAGTTCTTCCTCAAGGACCCTGTTCAAAGCTTCAGTTCCCTTTCTCTTCCCTCCTTTTCCTTCCCCATTCTCCTTTCCCTTTCTTTCTCCCCTCCATCTTTCACCTCTCCACATTCATCCTTCCTCTTCCTTCTCTTCTTTCTCTTCTTCCTCATTACTGAGGTCTGCAGCAAGGAATTCAGAAAACTTGCCAGTCTTCATACAAGTGTAAGGTATAAATAAAGGCAAGAGTAAATGTAGAATAGAATAACTGGGAAGCATGCCAAATTCATTCCACCATTCAATACAGTTTAAGTCACTTCAGGAATAATTTCTAAAGCACCTCCTACATGCAAGGCATCATAGTAAGCACTGAACACACAAAGATGGAGTTCAACATGTCATTGTATTAAAGGATATTCCAGTGTATTCAGAAATTCATTGACTACTTTCTTTTTGCTGAAGAGACTTGTCATCTTTTTCATTTTTCATCTACTGTTTACTGAAGAATTCATGTAGCAGCATTTGAAGACTAAATAACTAAGATCTGGCAAGGATGATTGTTGGCTGTTTTGTTGCCTGGGACAGTAAGTGTTTATCAGAGGAGTTCTTTATGTGTATTTTTTAAGTTCTTTATGTGTATATTTTAAGACTCTAGCATTATACCATTATTTAATTTCATCCACTTGGAATCAAAAACAAAAAGATAAAACTAAGTCCAAGACTTTCCTTCTTGTCTTTATTGTAAGAAAAATATGGCAAAGTCCCTAAACTGAAAGCTCCAGGCTGGTTTTGCTATGCATGGATACCTTTTCACTGCACCAGAAGAGTGAGGTGATGATGCTGGTGGTTTTTTTCCCTCAGTCCTCCATTCTTTCCTTCCCTCTTCCCATTTCTTTCTTAAGCATCTTTGACTCTCTACTACAGGCTAGGCACTACAGTATATTCTGCTCTTTCAAAGGCCATTTTAAGGGCCACTAGTGGCTTTCAAAGGTATAAAGCATGTGAATTATGTAAGTTACACAGTGTCTTTCAGCTCCCACATACAGTTTTTAATGTAATAATTCTTTAATCAAACTTTAACATGGACTTTATTTAAGGAGTCAAAGATTATAAGACATAAAAAATTACCTTGCTTTGCATCCCCATTTCCTGCTCTGCAGAGGCAAATTCTGTCGGCACTTTTAACTGTTTCTTTTGAGCTATACCTCTATATTTTTAATATGCCTAAATTGCTGCTACTTTTTTTCCCCCGGTTTTAGGCATTATCTATCGATGGAACACTTTGGAAGGTACGTCTGCAGCCCCGTATTATCACTGTTCTCCACCCTCCTTTGTAGTTCTTGGACGGGCCATGGTACGATCCTTACCCGTAGAGACTGAGGAAAAGTCGACTGGGAGGTGTGTCAGACCTTGTAGGTGCTGCCTACATTCTCTCAGCCCACCTCCTCACCCTGGCCATCACTGTAACAAGCAGATGTGCATCCAAGTGTCGCTCATAGCACTTTGTCTCCCTGAATTTCTTGCTTTCTGCCTTGGACCATCTCTGTACATCCCTGTGGGACACTCTGGGACTATGCTCAGCCGTATTCATATATTCATACAACTGGAAGTGCAACAGAGTTCAGCCTTGTCTGATGGGGGACAGGAGCTGGTAGACAAATGTTCCCTTCTTTATCTTGGACTGAAAACCCTGAAGGGCAGTCTACATGGTTCTTCAGAGGACTTCAGGGGGACCGAGCCACAACTGCTTATGGTGGTAGCCAGCTTAATAATGCTCCTTTGTGTTGACTTGACTTCTCCCTTGTTCCACTTATCCCAGGCCCTGTCCCCAAAATAACTACCTCCATGCAGGCTCTTATTCTAGACTCTGTTTTTTTTCTGAGGGGAGGGAGGGATTCAGACTCTACAAAGGCTTTGAGGAAGGACATTTCTCCCTGGTTAAAGAAAGAGATGAACAAGGAGAAAGGTCTGCCTTTTCTTTTCGGACATTGTGTTGAGGATATGATGCTTGCAGCTATGAAAAGAGAGGCCAGAGAATCACAAAAGAGGGAATTCATGAAGAATCGCAAAGGAGGAGGCTCGATATTGTTAAGCTGCCTAATTAACCAATTCTAGAACTGCCTTCTTTTGGATTTCTTGTTATGTGAAATAATAATGCTTTTAAAATAATGCTATCTAGGAATCTCTTTTTTTTTTTTAAGATTTTTTTTTTTTTTTTTGTCAGAGCAAGCGAGCACAAGCAGGGGGAGCAGCAGAGGGAGAGGGAGTAGCAGACTTCCCACTGAGCAGGGAGCCCGATGTGGGACTCGATCCCAGGACCCTGGGTTCATGACCTGAGCCGAAGGCAGACGCTTAACAACTGAGCCACCCAGGCGTCCCGCTATCTAGGAATCTCTTAATTGCAGCTGAAACTGTAATGGCCCACATTGTGATCTATCTTGGCTTCATGCCCTGTGGGGACTGAAAACAACATCCTCATGTTCTAATCTTTGCACATGCTGTTCCTTCTACCTGGAATGGCTTCCTGTTTCTTTTCTTCCTATTTTCTCTCCCCTCAGCTAATTTTCATTCTTCCTTCAAGTTTCAACTCAAACTCCACATTTAGTTTGGATTAAATGATCCTCCTCCATTAGTTTGCCAAATGTTCTCTGCATACATCCCATCAGAATACTTAAAACACTCATAATCTGCTACTTGTCTTTCTGTCTCCTCTATAGATTGTAGTATTCCTCAAGACAGGAACTCCATTCTCAAGGCTTAGCACACTGCCTAATATAACTAAACATTCTATATTTACTGAATGATTGGGTGTGGTTGGTGGGGGAATGGTGGCAGAGTGGTGAGATGGACAAACCACATTTTGGACATTTATGCTCACATTCCTGTTTCATAGAGAAACAAAACAGGTTCCATATAGATAGTAAATAACTCCTATTGTATCAAATTACTAAGGTGTTCTGTAAAGCAAGTAGACAAGATTGGATGATCTTTGACTCCTTCCAAAACAATACAAAATTTATATTATTTATTTTTTAAAGTTTTTATTTTATTTTATTTTTCTTATTACCACATACTGGCAAGGCAAGTTCTGGGGTCAAGGTTTCTTTTACTGAGTCTTATTTTCAAATTTTTCACCTAGTTCAATTGATACATAAAAACTTCTCATTATTGAAGTTGGCCCAAGACAACAGTGAGCAGAATCATAGGCAAATAACAGAGTGTTACAAATAAAATAGTGTGCTAGCTATTGAGCGCTTATTTTTCAGATTCAAACTTACTCTTCCATACTCTGCTCTTTGATGCTGTGGCTGGGACCCTCCTCACCCTATTGTTGCTTTGCCAGCTGGCTCCCCTGAGGCTCTGGCAACAGAGAACTCTAGAGGGAGACCCGAAGGCAGGAGCAGGGAAAGGAAAGGGTCATGCTTCTTCCTGTTGGCTTCCTGTTCATCTCATTGTCACATGGGCATGGTTCTTTGTCCCAGCCACAATGGCTAGGTCTAGGAGCAGTTTGTTCCCTACTCCCATACTCAGCCTTCTTCCTCACAAATGCCTATACCAGCTGGGTCCTAACTCCACACGGATCCCTCGGAGCACCCGAGTCATCAGCCACCAGCTGGGCAGTGTCTCTCCCTCAAAATGCTGGTTTCAGCTCTGTGGGGCTACCCGCCAAACTTCTTCATTCTGAGAATGTGTTACCCTTTGTTACCCCAGCCCTATGGGTGGTAGCTGCATTCTGCTGTCATTGCTTCTGTGGTATCTCAGTGTTCTCTTTTGCCTTGTTCTATCCCTGCAAAACCTGTTTAAGTAAATCCCTGTATTAAATTCTAATAAAATAACTGGCATGGTTTCTATTTTATTAACCAGACCCATGGTATGAGACAAATGAATTTACTATGAAACATATATACATATTTGCTTGTCTAGATTTAATTCTATAATAGAAAGTAAATGTCTTAACATCTGTAGACATTTTTTTCTTTATGTTCAATCATTATGAGCTCCTGGAAAGCAGTGATGATCTTATTAATTTGTGTTTTTCCTGACCTAGTACAGTGCCTGAGCCATAATAGATAGGTTGTTGAATGACTGAATTAATGAAAGAGAATCTGGTTAAAATGCTGCCAATACAAAAGAAGGACTAACACCTGAAACCATGACTACCTCAGCAGGAATTTTGCCTTAACTGAAAGCAGAGGATCATCTCTGAGGGAAAGGAACTGTGGCATTGTCTGACACAACTCTTTGAATTTTATATCAATTTGGAAAATAGGTTTACTTATGACCTAAAGAAGCTATACGTGGAGACAAATGTCTGGCCACAGGGAACTGGAATGTGCCAAGATCATAAAAGTCAGAACCATTCGCTGTGTCCCTGTTGTGTGCCTGCAGGGTCTAACCATTTTGCGTATATTATCTGCATACCCACTACAAATTATCGGTTAGTCATATACTACTCATTTTATTTATTTTTTTTAAAGTTTTTTTCTTTATTTACGTAATCTCTATGCCCAATGTGGGGCTCAAATTCACAACCCTGAGATCAAGTGTCGCGTGCTCTTCCAATTGCGCCCCTTATACTACTCATTTTACAAATTAAGAAACAGACTCTTGTGGTCTAGGTAAAATCCCCAGGATTACATAGCTACTTAATAGGTAAGCTATGATATAAAACAGGTATTTTTTTTTTTTTTTTTTACTCCAAAGACCATCTTCTTTTGCCTTGTCTTCCCAGTACCTAAGATTTGGGCTTGATAAATGGAGATAGAGACAGACATGCCGTTTAGTGTCTTCGTATCAAAGGCAATGTGCTCTAATAAGCTCTTGAACTTATTGTTGGCTAGTATGAGAGAGAACAGTTTGACGACAACTTGAAGTTTGAAGTTTTTTTTCTGTAGAAATAAAAGCCTGTGGAAGGAACTAGTACTTTTCTTATACTCTCCTAACGACTGTTAGACATAACTTAATCTACTCCTGACCTACTGATGGGCTTTGGATAGATTGTTCACTTGAATCCGAATCTAATTCCCTATTGAAATTTGAGATTTAGCTTTGATTATTTTGGTGTGAAAGGTCATTGGGGCTGTTTCTTTTAGGGGCAGTGGTTGTACCTTCTCTGTTTCTCTAAGATTATGAACTCTTTGCAGCATTAGAGAGTTACCTCTATTGGCCATTAGTCTTTTTGTTCAATCCCTGATCTTGGTTGTTTATTTTTCCAGTTTTCTCTCTCTTCTGTCCAAAGGCTATTTCACTTTGTGAGATGAATCAGGCACAACCACTGATTTGGTCTGGACTAATCCCCAATCTGACCAACACTAGGGGCGTTCCCAATATGTATTTCTGCTGAAGTCATGTCTTATCCTTGCTCATCCTTTAGCAGAGCAGAACAACAGTGTCTCTCTCTCTCTTTTTAAGATTTTATGTATTTATTTGACACAGAGAGAGCCAGAGAGCAAGCACAAGCAGGGGGAAGGGCAGGCAGGGGAGAAGCAGCCTCCTGCTGAACAGGGAGCCCGATGTGGGGCTCGATCCCAGGACCCTGAGATCATGACCTGAGCCAAAGGCAGACGTTTAACCCACTGAGCCACCCAGGCGCCCCGTTTTTGTTTTTGTTTTTTACCAGAATATGTATAATTGATTCCCAGAAAACAGAAGGGCTATTAACCTATCAGATTGTTGTTACCAGCAGCTGGTTTCACATTTATACCGCTTCAGATCAAGGGCCCTTTATGTCTTACACAGAATATTTTAAATAAGAAAATTAAGCAGTTTTTGAAATAAGATTTCCACAGACAGAAGAGAAGTAATGCAGGTGGGGAAATATATGTTGAGCATGGGCCAAGAGCTGGTTTCAGTGAGTTGACATTAGAGGGATTCTAGGAAGCCAAAGGAAACTGCAGCCCCTCCCCCAGGAATTCCTTGGAGGTGGTATTGGAAAGAGAAATGAGTGGGGGTTCAAGGCAAGTTTTATTTACCTCCCAATTTTTCTTAGGACTAACCCTGTCAATAATCTGTCTTTCATAGTACAGTGGTAAGCATATAAAGGTTTACTGGTTTTAAAAATGCAGAGAAAAAGCTACATGGCATTTGCACATGTAGTCTTTCCTATAGCTGGGGTAGGAAAAGGGGTACTATTGATTTGTAGAAAAATTTCAAAGTGCAGAAAAAGATGAAAGACAAGCATTGCTGCAAAGATTAAAATAACCCAACTTGGAGAAGATTCCATGATCCAGTCACCAGTTATTTTGATTTGGTGCATATTCACTTCTTAACTGGTACAGCTATTTTTCAAATCAGTTCACTCTTGTGAAGATGTGGGGGCATAACACCAATTTTATAGTTTAGCTCAAAGCTAACTGAATTTGACTTAGAGACATATTTATGAATGTCTACCCAAGAAACTGAAGAATACATTTAAGAAATTGTGTTGAAGGGGTGCCTGGGTGGCTCAGTCGGTTAAGCATCTGCCTTTGGCTCAGGTCATGATCCCAGGGTTCTGGGATCTAGCCAGCATTGGGCTCCCTGCTCAGTGGGGAGCCTGCTTCTCCCTGTCCCTCTGCCTGCTGTTCCCCTTGCTTGTGTGCACTCTCTCTGTGTCAAATAAATAAAATCTTTAAAAAAATGTATTGAAGGGATATAGGGTTGAGGCAGGAAAGTAACATTTACTGAGCATATACTATGTATCAGACATTGTACTAGTTGAAAATAAAAGCTATAGGTTTGAGATAATAGTAGATTCACATGCAGTTATAAGAAAAAATGCAGAGAGAACCTATGTATATTTTACCTAGTTTCTTCCCCTCAGTGTTAACATCTTATAAAGCTATAGTATAACAGGGAACACTTGTTTCCTCTAGAAATCCAATTCTATCATTTGAAATAGTAAAATTTGGAGGGAGAACTTGAAATAATACTGACCTCAACCTGGTAAAATAAATCAAAGGAAAAATTGAATTAGTTTTAGATTCATATTTTCACTACTCACCCAAAAGCAAAACTTATCCTTGGAAAAGAATGTAAAAAAGTAACGTTGGTAATAAACAGAAGTGATTAGCCAGAGAGATCCTAAAGAAGGAAGAGAATTTAAAAAGAGTTAAAAAATTATATCACCAGCTAGACCCCAAGACCTGACCTTTACTGCCCACCTGCTTGTACTGCGCCTGCTTATACTCACTGATCTTTGTCCTACATTTTTCCTCAAGTTCTTCTTTCCAGCTTATCTTTTAAAACTCAGGCAAATGGAAAGTGAAACTGCCCCTTGAGTAATAGCAACTGCCCAACAAGACCTCCACCCAGCCCAGACCACCCAAACCAGTTTGAGCTTAACCCCTAACTCGGGCCTGCACATATGGACATGGAGTAACCTCTAGAATGACTGACAACTACCTTTACCTCATTATAATACTAAAATCTCCACCCAGGGAGGAGCATAAACCTCATTTACATAACATGCAATGTGTGTATAGATACGTTTCATTAAGGAGCATGACCCACCCTATGCCCACCTCTGTATCCAATGACAAGGCCTCCCTATCTAAAGATTCATCTAACCCTAAATGAAAAGAATCCATTCACCCTTGCTCGGGGAGTCAGGGCTTGGAAAGCCATTTCAGATCTCCTTATTTGCTGCAAATAAAGTTTCCTTTGGGTGACAACTCCACCTGGTATAGTTTCTGACTCATCAAAGAGCCAACTCACATTGGTCCTGTTACAGTTAGAGGGTTTAGTTCCTAGTAGTTATTAAGAGATGATAAATCAATAATAATAAAAAACAGTTTTGGTATCAGTGAAGAATAACAAAATAGGTCAGCAGATTAGAATATAAGGTCCAGAAATAAAGCCATATAGTTTTATGTGGTTTTAGTTTATTATAAAAGAGGAACCTAGAATTAGTGTAGAAGAGAGGAATATTCAGAAAGGATGAGGATAATTTGGTGAGAAAAAGCTGAAATCCTACCTCACTACTTACATCAAAATAAATTGCAGATGAAACCCCAATTTTAAAGGGAAAAAAGCTAAAGATATTAGATAAGGACCAATTCTGAAAATATTATTAGAGCTGAGAAGAACTTTATAATCATGACACAAAACCCAGAAGCTATATTGGGAAAAACAGATAAGTTTGACTACATGCAAATTAAAACTATTGAATGGGGTGTGTGTGGGGGGGGGGGGGGGGGATGCCATTAAAAATTTAAAAGTCAAACAACAAACAGGGACAAATACTTGCAACGTTTATGGAAAAGAGTTCATTTCTGTTACAAAACATTCCAACAAATCAGTAAGAAAAAGATCAACAACTTGGTAGAAAAAGGGCAAAGAACACAAAGAGTAAGTTCATAGATAAATCCAAATGGTGAGTTGACAATATAAAATAATTCTGACCCACTATTCATAATTAGGAAGTTGCAAATTAAAATGTTAGTGAAGTACCATTTTTCTTCTATCAGATTGGCACAGATTAAAAGTTAGATACTGAACAGTAATAGAGGGTGGAGAAAAACAGGCACTCAGTCCTGCCTGAAGACACATGTTTAAAGATGCTAATTGCTTCATTGTTTTTAATAACAAAGCAAAGCAAAAACAGATGTAACATAAATGTGCCTTATTAGAGAAGTCTCAGTTGGGTAGAAGTGGCTAGTCCTTTTTACCATAGTCTGGCCTCAGTCACTGATGGAACCACTATTGGCTCAAGAGCTGAGGCCCACCTTAAAGCTGGAGGCTATTAGCTTATCAAGTCTTGCAACTGGGCAAGGAGTTCTTTCTTGAAAGGGGATCTGAGGGATCCTGAAGAGTAAGCGAATGAGATTCCATTTGCATATAAAGGCCATTCATATATATGCATTTATATAGTAGTCTGCCCTTACCTGTGGGGGATAATTCCAAGACCCCCCCAGTAGATCATTGAAACCTGCAGATAGTACCGAATCCTTTATATAATGCTTTTTTTCTATGCATACACACCTATGATAAAGTTTAATTTATGAATTAGGCACAGTAAGAGATTAATAACAATTAACTAATAATAGAATAATTATAACAATACACTGTAATAAAAGTTACGTGAATCTCTCCCTCTTTCTCCAAATATCTTATACTCACCCTTCTTGTGATGTGAGATGATAAAATGCCTACATGATGAGATGAAGTGAGGTGAATGATGTAGGCCTTGTGATGCAGTCTTAGGCTACTACTGACCTTTTGATGATTCCTCAGGAGGAGGATCATTGCTTCTAGACCAGGATGGACCTAGGGTAACTGAAAGCTCAGAAAGCAAAACCATGGTTGGTGGGGGGGATGGACTACTGTATATACACAGATAGAAAATATTTATAAAAATACAGAAGAAAATGGTTAACAGTATTGGATTAAGTAGTAGTTTGAAGAGAATATTGCTTTTTTTATATCCTACTATGCTATGCAAATGTTTTAGCAAATACACATATTGCTTTTATAACTATTATCAAAAGTTCTTGATGAATTTAGAAATAGCGTCAACTTTTTCCGAGCCCCTCCTCAGAGGCCATGTCTAACATCTCACAATTCCTTAGCCTTTCATTTGCTCACAGGCCTTCCCAGATACTCCTGCCTAAGGTACTTTCTCTTTCTTATCTCAATCATTTTCTGTATCTGGTTTTATTTTTCCTTAGGAAAAATACAATTCCAATGTGGGGAGTGAGTTTTCCCCCACTACCAACAAGCAGTACTCCCAACACCAGTTCAGTGTCCTACAATTCAACTTAATTCTGACACTATCTACCTGGAGATGGCATCAGATCCCACATGTTAAGGGTTCAATGCCACACAAGACTGTCCCGCACCCCCACTTTACATGCCAGTTGCAAGAGCCCATGTTGTTACCTGTGCTTCTGGCCAACTGCTTACAGATTGGAGGTTCCCACGACCACCTCCTCAAGTTCCAGTAATTTACTAGAGTGACTTACACAACTCAGAAAAACATTTTACTTGCTAGATCACTGGTTTATTATAAAAAGATATAACTCAGGAATGGCCAGATGTTAGAGATGCATAGGGCAAGGCAGGGGGAAAGGGCCCAGAGCTTCCATTCTGTCTCAGAGCGTACCACTTTCCCTAACTCTCCATGTGTTCACCAACGCTCTCCAAACCCTGTCCTTTTGGGGTTTTTATGGAGACTTGATGAAATTGGCAGGATTGATTAAATCATTGGCCGTTGGCGATTGATTCAACCTCCAGCCCCTCTCCCTACTCCCTAGAGGTCAGGGAGTAGAACTAAAAGTTCCAATTTTCTAACCCTATGGTTGGCTCCACTGGCAACCAGTCCCCATCCTTAGGTACTTTTGTAAAGCCACCTCATTAACATAATGAAAGACACCTTTAGCACTCAAAAGGAAATTCCAAGGACTTTGGGAACTGTGAGCCAGGAACCTTGGAGGAAGACAATATATATGTAAGAAACATATTTAGGTCATCTAGATGACCAAATATATATTTTTCTTATATGTCACAATATCACGATTTTATTCACAATTCTCATCTGAAATTGTTATTTGTTTACATGTTTATTCCCTGTTCCAACTCTAAGAGGGCAGGACTTAGTACCTATCTTGTTTACTGCTGTAGCCTCAATGTTCTAGTGAAGTGCTTGGTATATAGTAAGGGCTCAGTAAATATTTGTTGAATGATTGAATGAATTACAAGCAATGTTAAAAAGAACTAAGTCTACACATTGTGTCATTTCACCTGGAATATAAATTGGGTTTCTCCAACTTAAAACTTTCATTCTCTATTCTTCCTTTCATCCAGCATACAGTTAGTACCTGCAATGTAGAAGAGCGTTGAGCTGTGAAGAATAACAATATGTTTGTCTTGTCCTCATGAAACTTAAAATTTGTGCACAGAAACACAGGTCATTTCCAGTCAGCTAATCATCCACTGGGGAATTCCTGAACCAGGAGAAACCATGCAGGGGTAAGGCCAAGAGAAGTGGTTCTTGTCTAATTAGTGGGTGGGGTGCAGAGGAGTTTCTGCTCCCCCCTCACTGGAAGACAAGGGTTCTGGAAACCACCATCGTATCAAATCTCCTGGGATTTACCCCCATGTGGAGACGATTCTGATATGCTATCCCTCTTCTGCCAGTGTTTCTCACACATATGGTTTCTATGGTTCCCCTGAATCTCTGATGCCTGGGAGGGACCCCTGCCATCTATGCCAGCTGGCTTGTGGGCCCTGTTTTCTCACCTCTTTTCTGCCAACTCTTTCAGATTGCTGTGCCTGGTTCCCATTTTATCCAGCCTTTTCTCAGAGAGCATTTCCTGAACACAGTCATCTCAGAATGGGAAAAAATAATATAATCAGGATACAAGAGCTTTCCAATACTCGTTGGATTGTCTGCCTGGAGATTTCCACTATTAGAGACTCATTTTTTTAGAGTTAATACGTTAGCCTATTTTGGAATTCAAATGCCTTTGGGAATAAAGAGGGGCACATTAAAATATTAAAACAATAAAGAGGAAGAAAACAAAACTATTAAAACCTTAGTGTGAAAATGTGAAACAGGAATTTGGCATTTGGATTATGAGCTATCAGAAGTGAAAGGGAAAATGATTATTTTAAAAATTTTTATCCATCCCTCTTGTTTTTACAAAATGAGGACCCTGAGCCCAAGGAAAGCATGGTGGCTTGGCTAAGGCCACAACCAAGTTTCCTGGGTCTTTGCCTCCTTGGAATGGGAAGGGTAGATCCTATGGAGTGTTAAGTGGAGATCCTTACACAGGCAGTCAACAGGTTGAGACACTGGGCGCCTGGGTTAGTATCCTAAAGAATCGTGTTTCTGAAGGCCCTCTTCGGTTGTGTAGCAGTCCTGGGTTTGGTTCTGGTGATAGCAACATAGGTTTTGCTCTTGCTTCGCTACGTGAATCGGGGCAAGTAACAACATCTTTAATTTGCAGTTTATTCACCTGCAAGAGACAGATGGTGATATTATCTGCTTCATGGAGTTGTTATAAAGATTAAATGAGCTACAGTAGATAAAACACATAGCAAAGTTCTTGGCTCATAGTAGGTGCTTGATAAACACTGGCTGTTAAGACCGAGTTATTAAAGAGCTGGTTTACTACTGGACAGTGTTGTAAAGGGCTCTCCCAGTAACAGGAAGCTGCTCTAGCCAGTCATCCTCTCATTCCCACTGTCTCTCTGCCTCTCAATTTTCACAGCTTCAAAATGGAATAGATGATTCATCTCCCCTACCTTCCCCCAAGGAATATCTCATATCTTTTATACAACAGCTAATTTTAGATGGGACTGTGTGTCCTTAGGCATCTTCAAATCATACTATTTTGGGAGAATATGAAGGGGTTAGGGAAGGTGGGAGAAGTAGTGGAAGAGTTAGGGTTTTCTGATACTTACAGTTATCACTCACCTGTTCCCCCCTGTTTCCACTGGCTGAAAGGTAGCAGAGATTGGAATCTGAATGTTTGGAGAGTCACTGTGTTCCCTGGAAACTCTACCCTGAGATTTGTTGGTTAGGGAAAGGGACAGTGTGTTTCCAGTATGCTCCATCTAGCTGCCTAATTTGTCTCAAAGATCTGAGAGGGATACAGAGTTTGTCTACCTGGCTGACTCCAGCAGAGGACAGGAGCTCAGAGCTTACTCCAAAAGAAACTCAACTTCTCAAAAAAAAAAAAAAAAAAAAAATCCATTCTCTGAGGAAAAGCTGCCGTCAACCCTCACGTGAAAAGACTTTGTCATGATAAAGTCATGTCTGTGGCTTTCCCTGTCATTTACTCCACTCATAACAGCCTGTGTTTTTCTGAAGGTCCATGCAGTTATCTGGGAGTTTTAAAATTCAGATTCCTGAGCTTTACCCTATGGAGAGTTTGATTCAGTAGGGCCTTGGAATGAGAATTTTTAATGAGCACCCTTACCTAATACCTCAGGGGGTAATTTGAACCACACTTAGAATTCTTTTAAGTGTAATACATGCACTTAAATCCCTGTTTCAGTTAGAAAGTTAACACAGATCCACTCTCTTTCATATTCATAACCCCTTTTTGCAGGAACCCCTAATTTTACCTAGAGCTGAGATATGATTTCATTACCTGAGAAGTTGAATAGAACAGAATCAGAGGATTTAGAAAGCAGCTTTAATTTCAAAATATACTGAATGAAAAAAAAGCAAGGAGAAAATAGTATGCTACCATTTTGTAAGAAAGTAAAGGAAATAAGAATACACACACATATATACAAATATCTTCAAAAGGAACACAAGATAGTTAACAGAGAGACTAGGGAAATTGGTTGGCTGTTGGGGATGGGTGGAAATAAAGTGGAAGCAATAATAAAAAGAAATGATACTTTTCTAAATTTACTTTTCAATCTAGTTTTGACTGTTAAACCACATTAATTCACCAAGTATGTAGTAAAATCCTAATGTTTAATACAAATAGAAACATATGAATTGAACTATATATCAAATTGATATGAACACAAAGAAGTAAAGCCAGAATTAATTCAGGTAAATTTTGAACACTGTACTCTGACTATATCCTATCTTCAGTGGGGTTTTCTTTCTATAGATAAACTGTTGTTGGTAGTTTGAAACTATTTTGTGTGAATTATAGAATTGAGCAAATGAGCAATTGTATTCATGTTTTGGGGAGATGGAGTTCTCATGGTAGGGGAGTGGAGAAAAAAATATGGAAAGGGGAAGGAGAACTTGGATTAAAATTGGAGGTATGAATATGAACTCATGACTTTATCAAAACACATATTCTCTTGCCAGGCTCAAAGAAAGGGCTTAGAAGTAATTATACCTCAGTAGCAATGAATGAAGGTATCATCCTGATTTTGGTTTCTACCTACCATTTCCCATGCAAAGAAATCAAGACTCCCTGGAAAACTGCTTGATTCTGAGACAGTGGAGTGCAAGGTGAGCCTATAACATTGAGTTGCACCAAAAAGTAAAGAAGTGCTCAAGCACTGATAGTAAGATGTCAAAAAATATGAAAGCCAGATTGATCACATTTGAGACAACTAGAATATGAAAATAAATAATGGCAGGAATGGATTATACTAGATTTACTTGTAAAATTTCATGAGGCCATAATGGCACCAAAAACAATGGGACTGGTTGGAGAAAGGAAGGAAGCTTTATTTCTACAGAAGAATAGCAACCATAAATGTAGGAAGAATATAAAATAATGATTTTCTATTACCATCGTAATAATTGATTCAAGCAAAACTCATCAAAGCATGCTAAAACTATTGTGCAAAATGTTGGTCTTCATAATCACCCAGTTTCTGAACTATTTATTAATTATAGAGGGAACATGGTACATTTACATTGGAGATACCTGGCAGCATCATTTTAAACAAATGATCAAACTTACAATCACCTGTGTCTCTTGGAAGGTTACTCCTGCCAAAAATATTTAACCTTATTCTAATCACAAGGAAGCAATCAGAGAAAAAAAAAAATCTAAATTGAGAAACAGTCTTCAAAAAACAACTGGTCTGGACTCTTCAAAATGTCAGTGTCTTAAAAGTTAAAAAAAGGGGGGTAGGGGGCAGGCATGGTTCTTAGAATACAAATTACTAAGGAGACACGATGACAAAATGATCATAATTTTTGTATCCTGGATTTTTCAAAAAGTTATAAAAGATATTGGAACAATTTGGGAATTTTGAACATAGATTGTATATCATATAATTCACATCAAGACTAAATTTTTTTGAAAATGATAAATTCCATTATGAATATGTTGAATGACCCTGTTCTCAGGAGATGCATTTAGGGGTAAAACATTTTTGATGTCTCCCACTTAATAATTCACCAAAAAGAGTAAAGGAAAATGAAAGAGAAAGCAAACATAGCAAAATATTAACAACTGGTGAATCTTGTAATAGTATCAGGTGCTCATTACTAGTGCAACTTTTCTGTAGGTTTGAAATTTTTCAAAATAAAAAGTTGGAAGGGAAGGAGGGGACCAAAAAAAAAAAAAAAAAAAAAGGAGGCAGTATTGGTTGCATCCAGAATCAGTTGCCAGAATGGAGTGATATGCACCTTCACTTACCACTTACTGGGCAAGGCATGCACCTGCTGATAGCCACATTTAATTTCCCTCTGCAGCCTGGCTTTCTCCCTTCCTCTTCCCCTCACCAGGATGCGCTTAAGTACAATAGTGAGGAGAGGAGGAGAAGTATGGAGAATATTCTCTGGCATTACCATTTCAGAAGGATATTCCTGCTTCAGGCACCCCTCCAGAGGGCTAATGGCCTTCAGAGCCTTATTACCATCCTGGGATAAGTTCAAAAAAAATTTTTTTTATGATAGCAATTTGTTACACCAGTTTACCACTTGCCTGCTGCTTTCTTGTTAATCCAATAATCTATATGAGAAAAGCAATTTGACGTACCTCCATTCCATCTGCCACCCATCATCCAATCTGTATCTCAACTATCAGTGATTTATTAGTGGTGTTTGCATTGAGCACATCTCCACCCCACTGGCGCCCTCCTTCTCAGCCTCCTTGGATACATTCTCTGGGTGTATTAGGAGACAAACTAAGCATGGAGTTTAAAAGCCATAAAGCCTCATTTCCAGGAGTTGCTTCTTTCAAACATTAGCATTTATGCATATCCACACACTAAGCAAATTAATTTCAGAGCCAGTCTTAAAAAAGGTGAGAAACCAGGATGTTTCCTATCATGCTTTTTACTTAGTCTCCAACCTTGATTTTCTTAGGGTTCAAGTTAGTCATTGAAAACTGCAAACAGACTGGTGGCATTGCTCCGTGCCTCAGATGAATGTTGCATTCCTCATCCGCAACCTCCAGGATGTCCGTTCACTTGAATTAAGGGCATGTGTGAGCTCTGGACCCTGAACTCTTCCCTGCAGAGACCAAAGGGGCAGGTAGCTATTGGCTGGATGTACTGAAGCCACTCTGAAGAAGGGACTTTGTTCTTGAAGGTGTGAGCTGGGTCTCTGCGCTTCAGGCCATTATTTGTGATTGTTAAGATTTCTTTTTCTCAAGTCACTCTGGCCTACCCAGAAAAACAAAGGCTCTAGGATGACTGTCCCAAAAGAGGGAAATAATGGAGTTGGTCAAGTAGAGAATGATGGCGCATAGCAATGTCTGCAACTCCTGTGGGCTGAACACACCCCAGCACAGACTCTGTGCTGTTCTTTGCCTATAGAAGCTTGACACACACATGGCCCAACCTATGGTAAGAGAAGAAACATGGGCATAGAATGGAAATCTCAGGAATCCATTGCTACCACTATCTACTTGCAGTTTCCACAAAATGGGAGTCCATATGGCATGTGGTTGGTTCATTGGCTATTAGGTGAATTCTGATTCTGCAACTTCCTGTCTCTCTGCTTAGGGACCCATTTAAGTCTCCATTACTTCTGTAAAATGGGACTCCTATCACTGCCTCATAACGTGGTGATTGAGAATAATATGATCAATCAGTAAGTTGTTTTTATTCTCCATTTCTCATCAAATGTGATCTGATTTTTAATTCTATAATGACTCTCCCTTTTTTTGTTAACCTTTTTTTCCCATTAGGTGCCCCAGGAGTCCTAGTTATATTTGCTGTGCTTTCCTTGGTTCTTTTTGCTTTGGAATGACTTTTACCTTGGTTTGTGTTGCCTAGTGTTCTTACTATTACCATAAGTAACTTTGAACTCTGTTGGGAGAATGACCTATAGCTCGTGGTGGGAGTCAACTACCAATAAATAGAAGGGCATTTTCCTGAGCTGATTTGTTTTAAGCAAAGGAGAATGAAAAAAGACAACCTGAGTCTACAATCTTCATTTAACATGGGGCGCCTGGGTGGCTCAGTCTCTTAAACATCTGACTCTTGATTTTAGCTCAGGTCTTGATCTCAGGGTTGTGAAGTCAAGGTCTGCATTGGGCTTGGCATGGAGCCCACTTAAAAAAACAAATGAAAATGAAGTTTAACATTCCGTCCAGAGTCAAGGATAGCATCTTAAGTTGTCATGCTTTTAGGCTCACCTAGAAGTGTGCCTTATAAGGCAACAGTTCTGAAGGGCTGGTATGTTCCATGTCACAAGTGACTGAAACTCATGATTTTGCATAGTAGTTGTTGGTTACATATATTTTATCCTCACGATTAAATGCCAATTGCTGAAGGATTAGAATGGCCTAATTTATTTTCTCCACATAGAACTCAGCATGGTGCATTGTACTTAGTAGGTGTTCAGTAAATGCTTGAGTGACCATGGTTTCAACATCATGAGCAGAATGACGGTATATTTTACTGTGATTTCTTTTCCTTTGAGTTGTTTTCTCTCAAAACTCTGTTACTAAACTTTTTATTCTGTTGAAGAGTTGTATTTCTTTCTAAAGAGAACATCCCCCTCCATCTTTTCTTAATTAACAGCCTTTTCCAGTACATTTTTTTCTTTCTCTGTGACAGTTTCCCACTATTGTCTGTTTGCAGCTGTTATGCAGTTGAGAAACTGAGTAGACATGCTAATAAGTGCCTGGTGTGTGGGAAGAGCACCCCTAAATTCTCCTGGACTGGCCAGGCATCCTGTTCCTACTTACTCTTGCTAAAATAAGCTTCTAGTTGGCAGCCAGGGGATGGGTTATTTGCAGTTTCTGTGGAGGAAGTTCTTGCTGGGACTAGCTATCTGTTTCTATTTAAGCACAAATAAACATGTCGCTGCTCCCAAACTCCTTAGGTGTATACCACACTTCAAATTGCCTGATCCAACCAAGCTCACAAATTCATCCAAATGACTGAAAATCGCTGTAGTTTATGCTTTAATTAATTTAGAAAATTATCTTGTGGGTTTTTTTTATTTTGCCCACATCCAGTCTCTTCCTACATTGATCTTAGATGTATTCTCGAGAAAATTAAGAGACATTGTGTCACAGAATGAATTTTGGTCCTTATAACTGTCTTTAGAACTTTTGTGGCTGGAACTGAGCATCTCCATCAGGGAATTTTGAGCACTTCATTGTTTATTCTTCCCGGGAGCTTTGAGAAAATGATATTGATAACTTGTTTTCCAAGAGAGGTTACACAGGTGCCTGAATTTCCTAGCATCTGGGAGGATGATCTGTAGTACTAATCTGAGATTCTCATTCTGAGTCATGTATTGCCGCCAGTAGGCTGGAATCAAGCTAGTTAATCCCCCTTCAGAATGTTTTACAGCTGTTAGGATTCCATGACCTTTATGCAAAGACACAGAGAATCTCACTGATCAGAAAGCAAGCTGGGAATGGGGGGCGGGGGGCGGTGGGCAGGATGGAGGCCTGGAGAGATAGCAGGCTTTGAACAAGGCACAGGGTGGTTGCCAACCACCTTGTTAATGCAGGCATCGTCTCAACAATAAATATATTTTTAGCTTTCCAAACTATTTGAAGACGATTCTTTTCCCATGGAGCTTCTCAGGTGGCTTTTTTTGGTGTGTGTGTGGGGGGGAATAAAAGCCTAAAGTGACCATTCCTAGAGAAGTGGCCCTCATTAAAGACGTAAGACATCAGGTTAAGTTTTTTCTATCTGGGGAGCTCTTCGGAGCATAACCACTTTGTCCATTAAAAACCAGGAGACCCCATACAAGAAAAGCTAAAACTGTGAGGTTTGACAGATCTTCGACCCTGCTGTCCACTCTGAGCATAGACGAGAACTATGGAAAAACAGAAAGGCCTCATCTGTCTCACTGTCTTTCCCTGAAGATGTAGAAATAAGGGATAGACAATATTAGGTTATATATTCTTGTGAAAGGGGCTAGTCCTATTCATCTTTGTATCCTACTTCTTTGCCAGATCGTTCTTCTCATTTCTACTCCTCCAGGACATACACAAATAAATCTAATAACATTTGATATTTTCCCAGAGTAATCCTATCTGTCTGTCTATAGTGTAATAATAATGGCATTCCATTTGAATAGCACCAATTTCATTTATATGTGTCAAGAGCCATGGACTTCTTCAGAGCCTCAGAATACAGCATGGCAATTCATTTCCTGAATTCTATCCCATTCTATGAGGCTCAGTTGTACCACTATGCTACTCTACGTCAGTATTCAGGTTAAATTGCTGGTGGGTGTTTATCACTTTACTCATCATTTGTCTCAGCTTGGGGAGTTCTTTATTGAAAGAGGCAACATAAAAAGTAGCTCTCACAGCTGGAGAAGTTGAAAAATATGTGATGAGATAATCAGACTAATTGGCCAGGTCTGGTAATCAGTAGGTAACCCAATAATTTTGACACAGAAAACAAACAAGAGATTGAGTGGAGTAGGTTGATTTTTCCAACTAAGAAGAAAACGTCCCTTTAAGATGGGGAGACTATTCTGGCTAGGGATACTAGGGTATTTTAATTTCTTTGTATTACATATTGATTTTACTTACAGACAGTGAAACTAGGTGCAGATGGTTCGCTGAATAAGAATTGCAGTATGTCTGTGATTCAGGCTAAGGTGGAGAAAATATAGAGAGAACACTTGAGAATGTGTATCAAACCAGCCTAGAGTGGATGTTTGTGTTTAATACAATGAGTGTGAATACACTGGCACTACTATCCCCAACCATAAAATGAAGGCAGAAACCTCAACAAACTCCCTGTCCTCCCACTCTAAGATTACTGAATCAGACACTTTGGGGGTGGGGTCCAGAAATCCGCTTTAGCAAGTCACAGGTGATCCTGACGCACACTGATGTTTGAGAACCACTGGTCCACAGCCTTACTTACTACTCAGTGTAGTCTGCTGACCAGCAGTCTGGGAATCATTAAAAACTTGTAAGAAATGGAGAATCCGGAGCCTGTCCTCACAGTTTGCATTTTTAACCAAATCCCCAGGTGGCTAGGATGCCCAGTAAAGTTTGTGAAGCTCTGGACATTATCCCTACTTCCTCAAGTCTGACTGAGACCTCATCTAGCTTCTACTCCTTCCACTCCCATGAAATTGCTCCCGTTGGTGCTATTGATGACTTCTAATCAGGGCACTCAGTGGCTTTTTTTCGATCAGTCTTCACATTTTGTCTCTCTGCTGCATTTCACAGAACTGCTCATTTCATCCTTTGGATTACGGCACAGAATATTCTCCTGAAAACTTTGACTGTTGCCTCTATGGCTCCTTCATAGGCTCTTTTCCCTTTTTGAGCCTTTTAAGTGTTGGCAACCTCCTCCCATCCTGCCCATCAACCAGGGTTCTGTCCTCAGCTCACAGTTCTCATTCTGTACACTCTTTCTTGGTCATCTTAGCTCATACATTGCTGACATCCAAAACTAATTCTGGGCCATTCTTCAGTGTCTAATTGCTGTTAGACATCTCTACTTGTATGTCTTGAAGTCACTGTAAATTCAACATTCAAAAATGAACTCATCATGGAGTCAACTTCCTCTTCCTTTTATAGTATCTCATTCAGTTGGTGTCACCACCATCTAGTGACTACTAAACCTAGAAGCTTGAAATTTATCCATGATTCTTTCTTTTCTTTACTCCTTAATAGAGTGCTAGTTGCCATCCAATATCTACTCTTCTCTTTTGTTTTTTAAGATTTTATTTATTTATTTGAGAAAGAGAGAGAGAGGGAGAGGGAGCATGAATGGGGGGAGGAGCAGAGGGAGAGGGAGAAGCATACTCTCCATTGAGCAGGGAGCCCGACTCCGGATCATGATCTGAGCCGAAGGCAAATGCTTAACTGGCTGAGCCACCCAGGTACCCCTACTCTTCTCTTCTTTAATGAAGAACCAAAGTGTTTATTCTGGTACTTGGAATAAAGATTTTGTCTCCCAGCCTACCTTGCTGCTACATCTAGCAACATGTCTGAGCTTTGGCCACTGAAATGTAGGTAGAAGTCTCCTAGAAAGTCTTCTGTAAAGACAGGAAGCAGGCACTAATTTTGCCCTTCCTCCATTATTCTGCCTGTAACATGGAGGTGATGATTCAGGCCCCAGCAGCCATGTTTGATGATGAGGAATAAGGTCCACATCAAGGGTGGCGTAGTGGAGTAATGGAAGGAGCTGGGCTCCTGATGAGAGTGAGCCAGTCCCAGACTAAATTCTATCATATGTGAGAGAAGTACACTTCCCTCTTTATAAGTACTTATTTTTGTAGGTCTCTGTTCTCACAGCTGAACTTTGTTTTCAGTGATAATAACCCATATCCAGTTATCACCAAGACTTGCCAATTTTACCTCAAAATATGTTTTTTTTTTTTAGATTTTTATTTATTTGAGAGAGAGAGAGAGAGCACAGGGGGAGAGGGAGAGGAAGAAGCAGACTCCCTGCTGAGCAGAGAGCCGGATGTGGGGCTCAATCCCAGGACACTGAGATCATGACCTGAGCTGAAGGCAGACACTTAACTGACTGAGCCACCCAGGCGCCCCTCTCAAAATATGTTCTAAATCTGTTTCTCTATACCTTGTAACCCAGCACTTATTTAGGCCTGAATCATTTCTTATCCAAACTACTAAAATACTTCTTGTGTTTAGACCTTCAGTTCTTTACCCTTCAAATTCATTCTTCATTGATGTGAATAATCTAATTAACATAAAAATCTCATTTTACCATTCCTTTGCTTATAACTCTATTGATAATCCCCCTTTTCCAGTAGAATAGCGTTCCAGCTTATTTTCTATTCCCTGTGCTCATCATAATGCCCAGACATATGAATGTCTTACAGTTCTCAGAATAGCTTTTGATTTTTCATAGATCCATGCTGTTGCTTTCATTCTGGAATGCCCTGTCTCACTTCTAATTGGAAGGTACATTTTTAGTTTTCTTTCAAGATACAGCTCAGAGTTCTCATCTCCTAGTCTCTGGATGACATTTTAGTTGTGCATCCCATGAGACAAAAATTAAGAGCATGCAACTGAAATTTAGGTATGTTAATTTACATATTCAAAATTATGTACTTGTACACACACACATATCAAAACCTACATAAAAATAGAAATAAAAATAATGAGAAGTTTTTAAGTTTTCTTTTCACCACCATGGACTGGCTTGTTTCTCCTGGAGTAAGAACACTGAATTTGGGAGACCAGTTTCTCTCTACTCTGCAATTTTTTCTCTGATGACTCCCACCAAAGCAGAATCGATCATGTCCTCTTTCGTGCCTCCATAGTCTTACGTTATTTATTGATGTGTTTCTCCTATTTCATGAGATCCTTATTTAAGCAGGGACTGTATATTAGACATTTTTATATGACTACCACCTATCATTTGGCCAGTATTTTATTTTTTAATTCCTTTAATCAAATGCCAATCAACATTTATTGAATATCAGCTGTATACTAAGCATTGTTCCAGGTGCTGGCAACTCAGCAGTGAGTTAATCAAAGTTCCTGGCCCCATTTAGCCTATAATTTAGTGGGGGTTGGGGGTGGGAGAGGAATATAGATAATGAAAAACAAAAAATATAAATAAGATGCTAGGTGTGATAAGTTCAATAAAGATAAAGAGTAATACTGACATCATTTGGAAAGAGACATGAGCTGAAGTCCTGAACAATTATCCTGTTTTTGTGAACCTAACCACCTGAGACATCAAACAGCTCTGTGGTTCTCTTTACATGGTTCCTTTAGCCCCCTTTATATCCCAACAGGAAGTGTGGATCCTTACCAGTATGATAAAGTGCTTAGAGAGGAAAGTTTGTAAAGCACCAGGTTCTCCTTCCCTATTGCTTTGCCTCTTCTATTAGAAAACTGGGGCAGGATGCCTGGGTGGCTCAATCAGTTAAGCATCTGCCTTCGGCTCAGGTCATGATCCCAGGGTCCTGGGATCAAGTTCCACATTGGGCTTCTTGCTCAGTGGGGAGTCTGCTTCTCCTTCTGCCTGCCTCTCCCCCTGCTTGTGTGTTCTCTCTTTCTCTCAATCTCTCTCTCACACAAATAAATAAAGTCTTTTAGAAAACTGGGGCTATTTAGTTCCACAACTGCCTACATTAATCACTACTTACTTGGACTTATCCAGCTCTACTGCTAAGAAGTCCCTCTAGCTTACTTCCTGACCCTGCTCCTCTAATGTTTGTTCTGGACCTAGCCCTGTGTGAATTCTCCTCCCTAATGCCTGCATCCCTGTTTAGTTCACCTGCCGCATTTAAAAGGCCCTCTTATGTTCTATCCATCCCTCGACCAGTTCCTTTCCCTGTGTCCTTTGATTGTGGATAAATGTCCTTTGTCTTCAAACCTGCCCTCAGAGATTTGGCCAATCTTTTGTCATTTTCTTCAGGGACATCATTTCTCTCCTAACGCAGCCAGGTGCATCCCATGACCAGAGAAGAGGTCAGTATGTCCTTGCTTCCCCATGGTTTCTTTTAGTCCACTCTCTCATGGCAACATCTTCATTAAGGTTCTTCCATTTGATTATGCTACTTACCTTCTTTCTTTCCTTGTTACAAAAATCTCATATTCTGGAAAACTTCGACCTCCAAATTCAATATGTGAATCACAGTTATCATTTATCTACTTATTCATATTTTTTCAACTAGCACATTTCTTGTGATTTAGTCCTCTGTAAGATTTAGCCATTGTGGTTGAGACTTTATACTAAATACCCTGGTGCCTTACTTTAATTTTTTCAACTCTTGCTACCCCACTAAAAATGACCCCACACTCATGAGCTTGAGCTTGAAATCCCCTGCTCTGATTACAACTTTGTGTCCTTCTTTTCCTTCTGTTTCATTCCTATGACCTGCAGGCTCTCAATTCCTCTTCCTCTAAGGCCTGCTCTAGCCTCTAGCTCCTTCTCCAGCCTATAACACGTGGTAGGTCATTTCAGTTATGCAACTGCTACCATTATAGAATCTCTTGACTCTAGCCTCACAAGGGCTAGAATTTCAGGCCTGTTGTGGTTATAGATGTGTGTCTTGGGCAACTTGTTTAACCTCCTTGCACCTTAGATTTTCATCTTGAGTGGAAAATAATAACACTTTTTTCACAGTGTTGATGTGAGAACTAAATAATAAAACATAAATGTATCCTGCATGGTGTTGGGCCAAAGTAGGCGTGGGATAAATGTTAGTTTATTGCTTTCCCCTGGTGCTGTATTAAGAATTCTTACCCAGGGGCACCTGGGTGGCTCAGTTGGTTAAGCGACTGCCTTCGGCTCAGGTCATGATCCTGGAGTCCCTGGATCGAGTCCCGCATCGGGCTCCCTGCTCGGCAGGGGGTCTGCTTCTCCCTCTGACCCTCTTCCCTCTCATGCTCTCTGTCTCTCATTGTCTCTCTCGCAAATAAATAAATAAAATCTTAAAAAAAAAAAAAGATTCTTACCCAGCTTTCACTTTTCACAGAAGCTCTCTTTTTCCTTTTCCTTTGTGGGCACGTGTACTTATACTACCCTACTCCAAACAAGCTTTCCTCCATCACTGAGTAGTAAATCCCGTAGTTCTATGCCTCCTTGATCTCAAAGTCACATCTGATACTATTGACGATGCCTTTTTTCTTGAAACTGTCATTACCCTTGGTTTCTATAATTAAGTTGCTATCCTACCTTTAACGGCTCCTTATTTCTTCCCGTCTCTGGTTTTTTTTCCTGCTATACCTAACAAAAAAATACCCCCCTAAGATTAGACACTTGCTGTTTACCCTTTGCTTTCTACAGTTTTTTTCCCCCAATATACTGCTTCCCTCCCATGGCCACAACTCTCACCTCTGAAGTGATTTTTTCTACCAAATCTCCCCCAAAATCCAATCCCAGATTTTTACCTGCTCATCTTCACCTGCATGGCCTAGAAATACCTCAATATTTATAAAACGGAAACTCTTTATTTCCTCTTAAAATCTGCCCCCCTCAAGGGGGCCATTATTTTTCTCAGTTATCTTTTTTAAGTAAACTCAATGCCCAACATGGGGCTTGAACTCACAACCCTGAGATCAAGAGTCCCGTGTTCTACTGAGCCAGCCAGGTGCCCCTTCTCAGTTATCTTTTATACTTTCTCTTGCCTCACATCTGATCAGTTGCCAAGATCCATTAATTGTACAGTCACAACTTTGTGTTTCTCTTCAAAAAGTATTGTTCCTAGGGATGCCTGGGTGGCTCAGTCGGTTAAGCGTTTGCCTTTGGCTCAGGTCATGATCCCAGGGTCCTGAGATTGAGTCCCGCTTCAGGCTCCCCGCTCAGTGGGGAGTCTGCTTCTGCCTCTCCCTCCCCACCCCCGCCTGTGCTCTCTCTCAAATAAATAAAATCTTTTAAAAAAAAAAAGTATTGTTCCTAGTGCCCTCAATCTACTTCAGACTTTCATCACCTCACATCTGCACCTTAGAAGTAATTCCTCACCAGTCTCCCATCTTATGTTTACTTCTTCCCAATCCATACTAGATCCACTTAGAGACATTTCCCAGTTCAAACTCTTTGGGTGCTCCCATTGCCTTTTAGCATCCTAGGCTCTTCATAATGTCCTAGCCCATTATCACGATTTAATCCACTTATCACGAATTTACTCCTAATGACCTTCATTTCCACCAGACTGGAGTATTTGTCCTTCTTGGCACATGCCCTGCCTCTTTCTGCCTTCATTAATATATTTATGGTGCCGCTTTGCTCTGAAATGCCTCCTGGTTCTCCTTTCACAGTTTAAAATCCTATCCTGCTCTCAAGGCGCATCTCACATCTTTCCTCCTCCCTGAAATCATTTATGTTCTTCATCTGTACTTCTCTCAGCTTTAAAAAAAATTTATTTGAGAGAGAAACATAATTCTTCCTATTATAGCTACTTATCTATGATACTACATTGTATGTTGTCTGAGAGCAAAGATAGTGTTTTATTCATCTTTTTCTCCCATTTTCTGCTTAACACATCCTGCTAATAGTATTTACACTACAAATATTTGTTGAATTGACATAAAATGGCAGTATAAGCTGATTTTTATGTGCAAATCAAAACTCTGATTTAGAAAAAAAAATGACAGAATAAATTATTGATCATTTGGGCTTTTTAAAAAAATATATAAACAATATGGACACTCACAAAAATAGTCTATAAACACAAAAAGGGAAGTAGCTGCCCAAGAGTAGACAATCAGGTACATCCACTAGAGCGAGAGAGACTATTCAGGACTTGGTTTCTAAAAGATTGTCACAGAAGAAAAAAAAATCACTCAATTTGGTAAACACCTCCATTTTTGTAGAGGGTTCAGTTTAGCTTTTGAGAGACAACAATTTTTTGTTTGGTCTCTTAGTCATTTTTAGGGTAGATGACAGTCGTAAGAATAGTAACCTTGAAAGTCTGTGCTAGTGAAACACACAAAGTTTAAGCAATTAAATGTCATTACTGTTTGGCCCTCAATGAATTTGGTGGTATGTGTTACCTGTTTGGCCCTCAATTCATTTATTTTTCCAATGTCACCTCCTCAGAGAGGCCCTCCTTGACCCCTCCACCAAATTAGCATGTCTCTGTCATGTGACTCTTGGCTCCTTTATCTTCCTTTGTTCTTTCTTCATAGCATTTACATCAACCATCTACGTCCTTTGGAATATAATCACCTTGGGGGCAGGGACTTTGTTATCTGTTCCCTGCAGTATCTCTACTCTATTCTAGAAGGACCTGCTACATGGTGAGAGCTCAGTTCATGAATAGTTTTCAATGAGTTGAAATGCCAAAAATAATCGACTCATCCATGACATGTTTGTTACAACTCCCACTTTTTTGATAGGATGTTGTTTTATTTGGTACCCCTTAGGTTTTGCTCACATGGGCAAGACAATTGTAAAAGCTCCTTAATCCTTTCCAGAAATCCTCTTATGTAAATTGACCAAACTACTCTTTCATTTCTCTTTCCATGATTTACCCTGCTTATTCTATGAGGGAAGCTGGCTTCAATTTCTGCCCCGTAAGTGAAAATGGGTTTCTAATTCAGGCTTTCACTCTTTATCCTTTCTTTTTAATTCACGGTCATTCTTGTTCCTAGCTGGTCTCTGTTGACCTACTCAGAATCATTACTGGGAACCAGAAGATGGTATGTAATTGAATTGGTATTGCTGCTGTCACCATCAATTTGTTTAGGAAAAAAGGCTGAGGAAACACAAAGGCAGAAACTATAATTGAATTTGGTTACTCCAAAGGTAAAACACAGTTGCAATTTTCAGAGAGCATGGCAGGTCAGATGGTGAATGGGTAGGGGCTGAGTGAGATGGATTATCCCTAGGGGATATGAAAACCAAAAAGTTGGACTTGGGCCAAAAGGGATGATCAGAAGTCATGAAACCCACAGCTTTCTCAAGGTCACTTCTTTTCTAGGCATCAGGTGCAATGAACACTGGATTGAGGTGAATGGGGGCTCAGGAAAAGTGTGTTCTAGTTCTAGCTTCTCCAGTAAAGGTAAAATAATCAGCACGTTACTTAATTGCCCTGGGCCACCATCATCTCACTTATAAAATTGAGACAACAATATAATTCCTGCCTCTCAGGGCTGCTAAGAGGATGAAATGACATGGTATCTTTGATTGCTTTTGAATAGTGCTTCATGCTGTTTGGAAGCTAAGTCTTATTATTATTACATGATCAATGCCTTATTTCTACAATGACTAATCATTTCAGTTAGCTTTTTATCCATTACAGAAAGCATACCACAGAGAATTGGCTTGCTCAAATTATATTTATTTAACTTCCAACCTCCCATTAATATGTATTATCATGGCTGGGAATTTAACAGCCTGTAAGCCAGGACATATGAAAGTGATATCTGCATAGTATCATAACATTTCATCACTTCCCTTGTCACAGTGAGGAGTGATGTTTACTTTGATAATATTTTATCAATGTCATCCACTTACCTTGTTGCCTGAACGATTATTTTTGTGATTTGGTTACAAATACTGCCTTTGAGGGGATCATGTGACTAGACTCATTATGGATTGTCAGTTTTCTATCCCTTTTTTTTCTACCCAGAATTTTCCCCCAAAAGTGTTTTTACTTCTTCACACCTTACTGCATTTAGTCATAGTCTAGAACTCATTTAATGTTTTACTCTAATTCTGACCTCAGTTAGTTAGTTAACAGAAAGAGTGTGAACTGCCCAAGTTTTGTTCCCCTATTTCATATGTCTCCAAAAGTGTTGGAAAGGTACTAACAGGCTAAAGTTTATTTCCTTTTGTGGCACCTCTTGCTCTCCAAAATATTGGCAGATGGACATAAACATTTTGAAATCCTAATGAAGGCCTGCAACTTGATCGTCTGTTAAGGACAGGGTCACCATACGACCCAGTATGCCTAGAGGGTTCTGGTTTATACCGGGTGTCTAGGAATAATTATTAATAGTATTCCCCTGTCACTCACAAACATGTCTCATTTGAGATAATATGACCACCCTTTGGGGGATGATATTTTCAAATTACCTTCCAGTTGCTAGAACCATGTGGTTATTATAGCAAGAAGGGTCTTTAGAGTTATCTGCCATTCTTTAACCACACGGACACTAAGAAGAAACTTCAATAGCTTGAGTCAATTCGATAAGTTAGTTTTGCTGCAAACTAGTTGTGTAACTTTTGACAAACCAGATTATCTCTCTGACTTTGAGTTTTAGTTCTAAAGTAATAGATAGCATTGGCCTTGAACCTATGTGGTCGGTCCATCTCTGTGTATGCGTGTCTCTCTGTCTCTAGTCTTTATTGATATTTTCTGATTAATACATAGTATTTTAAAATTGAAACATTATCAACCATATAACAATTAGAATGGAAAAGTGCCCCCACAACTTTATTCTCCAGATATAACCAATATTAAATATATTTGACATATATTCTTAAGCTTTTTTTTTCTTGTGCCAAAGATCTAAGGAAAGTTGTCTTACAGAGAGTTTTAGAACTATTTCTAAAGGCAACAGGAGTTATATCAAGTGTCCTGAGGCTGATGACTCTTTAAGTTGATTTTTCTAGAAATCAGTTCTATCTAGGTCTCATGAAATAGAAAGGAGTTAAGGGCAGCTTTTTATCTCCTCTTTATGCCTCTCTGGCTTTGCATCAGGACCTGTCATTTGATTGTGCAAAAGCCCACAATGATGAAGTGTAGTGTGCTCTATTTTGGCTGATTCAACATGGTATGAATTATCTGCTGGTTATATTGTAACTCCTGGACGAGAACACTAATGGTCCTCTTTGGCTCCTCTGGCTGTATTTAGTTGCAGTGATTTGCCTGAATTGATCAGTGGTGACAGGGGCAGATGTCCTGAGAGTCCTCATTTCCCAGGATGAACTGTCATGGTGGACAGATTCTCCACTGTGCATAGAGCATGGTTTGGATACAAAAAGCCCATGTCTAAAATTAAATTCTGGGCTTTGTGTTATAAAGAAATGAATGCCCTAGAACTAATGAGCAAACCTGGACCCTACACTTACCTATGTAGCTTTTGCCATTAATTAACATGGCAGTAGGGAAAGAGATACAATGGAAAAATGGATATAATAATATTGTCATACTTGTTGCGGTAACTGCAAGAAGCTAAGAGGGCCACAAAAGCAATTTGAAAAATGTAAAGGGTTACTCAATGTTAGGCATAATTAAGTTTATTATACTTGCTTTGTGGTCTTTAGGTGGATATTTTGGATACTTCTGGTATCCTATTCTGCCTAAGCAAAGTGAGGTTATTATAGTTTATGCCATTTTGTCTCCATTGGGTGGATACATTTAAGGTATACCTTCCAGCTCTAGGATATCCCAGGGGGAGGAATTTTAATACTGGTCCCTCCAGTTTCATGATCAGACATACATTTGGTCCAGTGTAGAAAATGTTTCAGCTCTTGGGTTTAATAATCAGGTAATCAAGTTATGTCACTTAATTCTTTATCAAATGGCAATTTGATAAATATCCCTAAATTATTTCTCAAATTAAATTAATGCAAAAGAAGGCTTCTCTCCGCTCGACTACTTCCTTCTCATCTTGCAGTTTAATTCCTCATTTTCTACTACTGAGGGCTCCCCGCTCCCGGGGTGCCTGACCTCTACTCTTTTGTAAGCCCACATGTATTCTGAGTTTTATTGTCAGGGACCTGCTGCTAATTCTTTGCTGGCACTATCTTTCGAGCTCCTCAAAGGTATGTTATTAATGCTAGCAATAAAAAATACTTTCATGCAAAGCACATTTTTGGAACCTGGTAACATTACAAAAACAAAACCAAAAAACAACTGGCTGATAATATTTCTTTGATTATCCAGTTCCACCTGGCTTGGCTTTGATAATCCCCAGTGATAACAATAGTAGAAGCTGGAGGTGTTTGAGAAAATGGCAACACATAGGATTACCCCAGCTAGTCTCAGCCCAGCTCCTTCTGCTAATCAAACCAGTGATGCAATCTTCTCCATTTTCCAGCAGGCACTTCTCTCTCCAGAGTGACAGAATACATTTGGTGCTTCTTACCCTGCCCTAGGTCCATGACTCCCTACCCTCTGAACAGTCACAGCTAAGGAGCCCAGTGACCCTGTGGCATTCAGCCTCAACACCGTAGTCTATTCCATCTTTTTTTGTTTTTGTTTTTCCTCTCTTTGCTGAATTGAATTGCAAATCTAGGCATGCCTCAGTGAAAGCACTTATATTTCTGATCTGCATCCGGACTCCCATCCTCTTCTGGGACAGCAAAAACCCTGAGGAAATATAGTCAGCCTCAGTTAAGCCAAACCTCTGATCAGATTAGCTCCCTGTTTAATAAGACTGAGGTAGGCATCCCAGCTGCGCTCTGTCCCATTTCACACAAGCAGAAGGATCAATGGCAGAAGACCCTTATTCTTTGAATGTAACTTTGGGCACTGTTTCTCTAGTTTTATCATGAGGTTCAGACCACAAGGCATATTGCAGGTTTCAACGAGGAGACTTAAAACCTAAGAAAGAACTAGAAATCTTTAGGGAAGGTGACAAAAACATGGACTACTAAAATGTGGGTCCTGTTTACAACCCTAACAAAACATGATTCTTTTGATAGCATAAGGTCACAATCTTTCCACCTCTTCAGTCCTCTGGCTTCCTTTCCTAATATGTAAAACATATTGGGATAACACAAGATAATTCCCAAAGTCCTTCTCTGTTCCAACTCTCATAAAATCCTTGGGCCCTAAATGGCTTTTATGGGCGAGATATTTTGAGGAAAGAATGAGGAGACCATAACATTGTTCGTTCATTGAACTACCCCTGCATTTGGCAGACATTTCATTCAGTGCTCATCACAGGCTGGCACTCGGGTGAGTAAGCATGGTGCTTGACTGTGAAGAACTCAGTTTAGTGGGGGAGGTAGGGCCATGAAGAATAATCATAATCCAGTATGGTCAGTACATCGTCAAGACCATACAGGGTACTATGGGTGTACAGAGGAGAGACTATAACATCTATTACAGAAAGAAAATTTGCCATGCCCTATTTACAAGCTCAGAAGAACCATAGGCGTCTCCACTCTTCTTAGCAACCTCTTGGAGCTCTCATTGTTCATTCTCCAGGCTTGCTCTGTGTCTTAACCCAGCGTCTACATTATGATCATTTTGCCTTATATAATAATTCACAGAAATTATTTCAAACACCTTCAGGTTTGTGTTTACCTACAGCAGGCCCTCTGAGCTCTGAGAATGGAGCCTGTTGAACCTGTCCTGGGTTACCTCCCAACCCAAATACGTCATCAACCATGTAGTTTGGCCCAGCCAAACTGATGTATCTGGTTACCTATCTTTTAAGAAAGAACAGGAAACCAGCAATATTTCAAAATGTTGCTGTATCTGTTTTTGAAAACGTACCAAAAACTATGGCAGGAGAGTTTGTTCCTGAATGCTTTGTTCTTCAATTCTGTAAATTAATGTGGAGTGCTACATTATTCCTCAGGTGTAATGCTGGGCCTTTTCTCTTTCAAGGGCAGTGTTCTTGTGCAATAGAAAAAATACTGAATCATTAGTCAGGAGGCCTGGGGTTTCCTTTTGGCTCTGTCATTAACTAGCAAGGTGACCTTAGTCAAAGTATGAAAACTCAATCTTTTCTATTAAATGAAGTGGTTGGGTGAAATGATTCCCAAGTTTTCTTTCAGCTTTGAAAGAATAGTCTCTGTTTCACTGTGAGTCTCTGATAGTCTCTGATCCCAAGGCTGTTCAGTGAATGTGTGTGGTTGACATGATAGGCTCAAAGCATGAGAAATTAGCATGGGTTCTCTGGGAAGCAGGCTCTGAGATGGAGATTATCAAGCAGGTGGTTTATTAGGGAGTACTCTTGGAAAGAATCCCTAGAGAAGGGAAGGAAAGGAAGCAGGACTGAGCAGAGGGACAAATAGAGCTTTAATGCAGCCTCAATGGAAAACACAGATGGGATGACCCTTCGGAGCCATCTTGAGTTGGAGAAGAGAGCTGGGCCTTTGAAACCCTTGTGTTGAGGAGTTGTTGGATGCAGCCTGGGGGGAAGCAACTCTCCTTAGCCAACGTAATCCCCCAAAGTGGGCTGATAATTGAGGGCCTTCTGCCAGCAGCACTCCTTAGCTGGAAGAATACGTCCTTCGTTCCTGAGGGGGATGGTACATCACAGCATCCACCCCAGGATGTCTGTGTGCTCCCACTCTTGTGAGCATCTGTGGAATATATGCAAAACACCTACCCAGTAATCATGCACAACAGATGTTCATTTGTCCATTCATCCAACCATCCTTTTATTATTTTTTTTCCAGAGGTTACAGGAGAGAATCAGCTGGTGATTTCTCTTACTAGCAAGAAAGGGATTCCTATTTAAGAAGGGAGATTGAATCTATTAATTTTCTTCCAATCTGAATCTACCTCTGTTCTATGATTCTATACTAATTAACAATAATAAATAATAATTAAATACCGCTCCATGGTTTACAGTGTTTTGAAATATGTTGTTTCATGTGATCCTCACAACTAACTTGTGTGGCAAACTAGGCTGGTATTAATAGTCTCATTGTAGAGATGAAGAAACTGAGGATAGATCTAGTAACTTGCCAAAAACCAGGATGAGATGAAAGGAGACTCTGAATCCAGGTCTGCTGATTTCTGGTCCAGGGCTGTTTCCACGATGCCAGAGTCAGCAGGGGCTCACAGGCTCTGAAGCAGCTGATAAGACCTGGCTTGGGGCAGCCTATCTTGCTGGTGAGTCTTCTCAGCTAAAGCTGACCTACTGCGCAGCACTGGCTTCCAGAGTCAGTGAGTCTAGAGCCTATGGGCCCCTTCCTAGTGCGTCCGTTCCCCACATGCCAGCCCCCCATAGCTCACTGAGCTTGTGCAGAATCCTGTGTATATATACTCTCAGCAGAGGCACTAAACTTGGTAATTTTATACACAGAGCAGCAGAGATTGTTCCCTATGACTTAGTGTGGGATTATTGGTGAGGAAAAATCCTGGAAGGTGTATGTGATGTGTAACCATCCCATAGACCGGTGCTTCTCAAACCTTAACTTGCATTTGGATCACCTGGAGATCTTGTTCAAGTGCAGACTCTTTGAGTTGGTCTGGGGTGGGGCCTCCGATTCTTCATCTTAAGCAAGTGCCCAGGTGCTGCTGGACCATAGTTTCCCTTTCTCCCAGGGAGAGAAACCCACAGTCTTTCATAGAAAGCTCAAGATTGGTCTTTGCTTTAAAAGCTAATTGGAGCCAATGATTTGAAAGGAACAGGTCATAATTTTACTGTAGTTACAGTTTGTCACCTCTTTTACCTCTTTCTTCCGAAGGAAGGAAGGAAGGAAGGAGGGTGACAGAGAAGGGAGGAGGGGAAAAAAAGAAAATCGAATTGGCAATGTAATATGTGGTCAGAATCAATCAAGCTGTAAGTGCATGTGATGCTGGTAGCAGTACCACAGCCCTGGGTCGGAGACTCTTCTTATTTCGTAGAGTCCACATTATCCATTTTGTGAAAGAGAAATGGAAACCCTATGGATGAAATCTTCAGACACTAGAGGGAAAGATGCAGTGGACAGCCACTCGGGAGTAAAGGGAGCCCTTGGGGTTAGAAGCCCAGAGGAAAACCCTGTGATTTGGTTAAACCAGCTCCATTTAATGGGCTGTGGCCGGGTGTTTATGCAACAGAAGGGCCCTCACTGCAGTCCCTGGGGTGTTGATTTACTCTTTGATGGTGTCTGTTCTGTAGAATCTGCCTTCATTTCCTGGCTTCTCAGGCTGCTGGAGGGGGTGGGTGGGAGCAAATGCTTTTGAAGTGATTTCCTTGCTAAAACATTCAAATCGCTTTTTCCTAAGGGGATGACATATTTTCTGAATTTTCACTGTTTAGTTTCTCCGAGCAATAGAAGGAGGGGGCAGGGAATGCAGGCTGGAAACAGCCTTAGTCAGGAATGTTCTCAGGGGTAATACCAGGCAGGGAGGGGGGAAGGGAGCTTTTCCCTACAAGGCAAACTCTAAAAGCGAGGAGAAGAAATATGAAAATCAGGGTCTGCTCACCAGGGAAAAACTGTCAGTACAGTGGTGGAATATACATGTGAACGGAATATTTAAAACAGGCTTGGTCAGGTCCCCAAGAGCTATTCTGTGCAGAGCAGCGCCTCTCCAGTCCCCTCCTGTCTTCCTGACTCTCTCAATCCCGGTCTCAGGGTGGTGGTATCGGGTGGGGTTGGACTGGTGCCCGCAGCCATTGTCTGTCTGTGTTGGGGGGGGGGCGGGGTGCAGGCTGCTCGCGCGTGTGCGCATGCATGGTGGGGGAAGGGCGATGGCTGAGGCTTTCCAGGAGCTTGTGTCTCTGGAGATTTGGGGGAGAGCTGAGTTCAGGCCCTGGCGCCAGCCTTCCACAGGGAAATCAGAAGCATGGTGCATAATCAGGCATCTCCCCCCCTCAGGCAAATGGAAAAGGAGTTTGCTCTCCCTGAGCATCAGCCTGCAGAGATGAAAACCAGGAGCAAACAGCAGGATTCCCTGCCACCTGGCTCAGGATTCCTGAGGCCCGTGATGTGAGAAGAAGGCGGTACCCAGAGCGGCTGTCACGGGTGCCACCAGCTGTCGATCTGAGCATCCTGGTCTCTTTTCCATGGCACTTTTTTACCCACTTGTTTGAATGGTTTATCACAAAGAAATCACTTTCTATCCCTGAACATTGAAAACTGTGGCACAGTGAGAGGCAGGGAGATAGACAGAACAGGGATGTATAACTTAAAGGAAATCTCCATGGAACTGGAAATAACTTAAAATTTAAAATAGCTGATTTTGCCAGAGCACTTGCAGTGTTTTAATTGATTTGCATGTGTTATTCTGTTGAGTGTCACAACAGGCCTGAGGCAGGCACGGTGATAATCGTTTCACAGACAAGGAGACTAGACGACTGGGAGAGGCTGTGTGACCTGTCCAAAGTCACACAATTAGTAAGTGGCAGATTTGGAACTCAATAAGAGATGGTCTGCATTGTGACAGCTCTCCAAAAAGGAGTTGTTCCATGCCTTCTCCACAAGGCAATCCTACATGCCTTAGGGATTTAGTGTATTATTGCCTGCAGAAGATTGACTGGCTCCACCCACTCCACCCGCTGGGCCATTTCCTTGTTTGTTATCAACGCATTAGATTTATTAAAAAGACCAGAATTTCCCTTATATGGAGTGGTTGCCTTGCCTGTCCTTCTACCCGCTAGGATTTCAGGGAGACCACAGGGTGCCTGCCATGTACCAGTGTTAGAAAGGTGAAACCAGACTCTGGCTTTCACCTCTTCTGGTATAAAACAAGTGAGAGGCAGTAGGGTAAATATCAGCATGGGCTTTGGAGTCAGACTTCCTTGAATATTCCAGCCTGATTAACCTTTCTAGGCCTCAGTTTTCTCATCCATAAAATAATAGGAATAACAATAATACCTCTCTCAGAGGGTCTCTGTGAGGCTTAGAGAATGCAATATGAAGTAGTCAGTAGAGTGTAGAGTTTCAGAATGTTGGTGACTGCTATATTTAGGTTCACAGACTTTGCAGTGGGACCCTTAAAAAAAAGGTTTGACTTTGAGAGACTTGCAAGAATTCAAAGTGATTGAAATGCTGTTTGAATGAAAAGCCTGTATTTTCAGCTCTGTGATTCTAAGCGTCTCGGAAATAACACAGAGCCAGGCCTTTGTTTCATGCATCTTTGTATTTCTCACAGTTACCAAACCCAAGGCCTTCCACGGAAAAGGTGCTCAATGGATTCCAATTCACTGGGGTGGGGATGGGGAAAGGGCGTGTGCCTGTGTTGGGAGGTGGTTGGATGGAAAGTTATGGCAAGTAGGGGGATGTGGGGATGTGCCCTTTGACAACCACAACCCAGTGTTTTTGGGCTCCTCCTTTTTAGCTTTGCCTTGGGGACATTCATAATATTCTTCTTTCTCATACTTTTTCCAGTATAATGTCAGCAGAGATACTCTCACGATTATTGCCTTAGGTATAATAAACTCTGCTTTACTAGGGGTGTGAGAATCTTTGTTCATAATAAAACTGAAGAGCAATTACCTAAATAGAACTTCCAACTTTTCTCAGCTTTGGAGATCACTTAAAGACTAATCATTTCTGAATTCACAGCTCTGCTATTCCTGGCTCACATCTTTCTCTTCTTGAGAATTCACCAAGTCTACCTTCCTTACAGGTCTCATCCTATTTCTCTTCATAGACCAAGCTGTGCTTTCCTGGGTTGCCTGGCCATTGCCATGGTCACAGAGAGCTATACCTTTAGCTCAGCAGGCTTGATCCTCAGCTTTAATGGAATTCTGTCTTTCAGCTGACTTCTCAGTGCTTTATGATCTGTCCTGTGAGATCCTCATTTCTAAACTGGAGAAAGCAGAGAAACCCTGTGTTCAAGACCTACAGGGATTTGAGATCAAGAGAACTCTTTAGATCTGTTTACCTTGGGATTGATGACCAGTAAAGTGTTTAGTTTAGATCAAGATTGTCTTGACAGGAAGAGCTGCCTATTCTAAGATGGAGAAGGGAAGCTACAATGAGGTGTGATATAAAAGTCATTGAGAACCCTATTTACCCTCAAGTTATTTTACTATTATGGCATTGAAAGTGCTTTGTGATTATTGTTTTTTCCTCAAGTCCTGCTTAGAGATGCTCAATCAAATCAAACCAAAGAGACCCAGAATCATTTTCTAGCTTTGTCCAGTACTGGATCTGTGACCTCAGGCAAATTGCTTCAGTTTCTTCATTCTGTAAAATGGCAAATATACTCCCTGTGTGACTGTGGCACAGAATAGAAATAATGGATGTAAAGTGGTCCTTGGTGCCTGATGTGTATTAGATGCACAATAAATGAGAGCTATTTATTATTTTAGTATTTATAGGCTGTTCCTCTATAAGTCACTCACTAAAATATGAATATGCCTCCTGGAAGGAGTAATACACTCCATTTATCAGTTTAACTAGCTTTCACCTTGGAAAACAAATAGGTTCTAAGGTAAGAGAGAAGAGAAGGGTGTTGGGGGAAGTGGCCTAGGGAAATGGGCAGCTGTGGCAGGAAGGTAGAATCCAGATGGACAGCTGTGGTTGAGATTCTTGGGTAGCCACGAGATAGCAGAAGAGCCCTGGAAGCTTGGGAAGAGGTGGTGACCAAACTGGGTGTCACCCACAGATTACACTGGAAACAGTCACCTATCACTAAGAGTGGACTCATTGTACCCATGGTGATGGTGGTGGGGAGTGGGGTGGATCAGGCCACAGAACTCCTGGCTATAGGAAAGGTCCTTCATCACAGCTGTGGCTCATGAAAGCTTCCAAAAAACCTCACTGTTCTCTGCTGTTCCAGCTGCAGCAGAAGGGAGCTTGGTCAGAAACAAATTGGACGTTTCTTAGAACACTGTATGAAGACCAAATGAAAACCACACAGCACATGTATTCTTTTAGCTGGTCATTTGACCAATTGCTTGTTCATGGGAGACTGACTTTTGGAAAATTGAGCTAAAGGCAGAATCTAAAGGACTCTTTCCCATTTCATCTGTATCAACTCTGCTTTTCTGTGTTTTATTTATAGTTAAATTTTGTGAAATAATAGAAAATATATGTATTGGTCTCGATCTCCAGTTTCTGGCACAAAGCTAAACCCTTTAATTTCCTAAGGGATAAGAGTAGTAGGAACATTTGTTCTAATATTTGGTCTTTGACCCCAGCTCCCAATACAGAACTCCTAAATCCCTTGGAATTTAGGAATGTCTTTTGCTCTAATGAGGTGACTCTTGGTGGGCTTCTAGATAGCTTCAGGATGGGGGTTGGTCTCAGAATGATCAAGCCATGATTAGAAGGTTGGGACTTTCAGATCTACCCCTCATCCACTGGGAAGAAGAGGGGCCTGGAGATTGAGATAATAATCCATTCTGCCTACACAATGAAGCCTGCATAAAAATTCCCTAAGTTACCAAGTTTGGTGAGCTTCTGGGTTGGTGAACAAGTCTACATTCCAGGAGGGTGGCACACCTCAATGCCACAGGGACAGAAGCTCCTGAGCTCAGGACTTTTCTAGACCTCACCCTATAGATCTCTTCATCCGGCTATTTATTCATATTTTTTATTATGGCCTTGATAATAAACCAGTGAATGTAAATGGCTCTATAAGCCATTCTAGCAAATTATCAAACCCAAGGAGGGGTTATGGGAGTCCCTATTTAAAGCCAGTTGGTCAAAAGTAAGGGGGACAACCTGTGACTTGCAGCTGGTGTCTGAAGTTGGGGCAATCTTGTGAGTTTGAGCCCTTTACCTGTGGGATGTACACTAACTCCGGGTAGATAGTGTCAAAATTGAATTGTAGAACACCTAGCTGGTGTCAGAGAATTGTTTGATGTATGGAAAGCCCACACCTCTGGTGGCAGTATTGTGGGGTAATTGTGTGAAAGTGAAGGAGAAACACAGGAATGTTATTCATAGATTCCCTTTTCTCTGTACCTGGGGCACTATATTAAGGAAGATTTTGTGTGGTGCTTCAACTTTGGTTTTGTTTTGTTTTGTTTTGTTTAAGTCATCTCTACACCCAACATGGGGCTTGAACTCACAACCTCAAGATCAAAAGTCCCATGCTCTACCAACTAAGCCAGCCAGGCACCCCTGTGTGGCACTTCAAAATTGAAGACAATGATTTCTTTTTACCATAATGAGGTACAAAAAAGACATTTCACTAGAAGGGTCAACCACCATTGATATGTGATTAGTTATTATAAGCTTTATTCCGAGTCCTGCCTGCTGGAAGCCATCCATCCCACTGCCCCCCCTTCCCAAACCCTGAATTTTCCATCTAGTAGCCCATCAGAAATTCTCTGGAATTGGCCTAGAATAAAGAAGTGGATGATTTGCTGGTTATATGGAGCATTCATCATGGAGAGTGGGGGCGGCAACACCTTGCTGCCTTCCTAAGTCAAAGCAAAAATATCTGGAGGATTTAGAGTTTGCTGGGCCTAGTGAGCAACTTACTGGTGAATTATCTGTGCTCTCACTCTAGTTTCTTCCTGAGTTGGATCCACAGATTTATTTGCTTCCTATGCATTTTTTAACTGAGTGATAAATTTAAAGAGCATTTTAAAGAACACCTGCCATGTTTTATCAAGGGGCTTTGATGCCTCTTAAGAACAAACTCAATCCCAGAAAAACCTCACAAGCAAAGGAACAGCCAAGGGAATGCAGCAGCCATCTGGAATGCCTGACCAAAGCAGGAGATAAGCCCAGTTGTAGTACAGTAAGTGTGAAGTCTTTTTTTGTTTTGTTTTGTTTTAACTCGGCCTAGAATGTTGATTTAATTACATTTAAAATAAGAGAAAGAAAAATAGATTAAGATGCAATGTTCTCCACTTGCAATTGAGGGAAACAGGCCATTTTAAGGAAGCATCTAACCAAGGCCATTCAGAGAGTTAATGTGGTTGACCAGAGGGATACAGTTACCTAGAATATAACTGGGAGCATTAAGATTCTACAGATAATTATATTATCATTTATAACAGTTCTGGGCATTGTTATACTTAATCCTGATCACAAACATGCCAAGTGGGCATTGAACTTCCTATTATTTAGATGAAAAGAAAGATAAAATATATCAAGTATTGACCTAAGTTTATAAAACCAATGAATGAAAGAACTTGGATTTGAACATAAAGATTTTTCTTCTCTCACAATATCACACTGCCTTCTTACTTGTTTATTCTTTATTTCACACAAAGTAATTGTTGTTTTGTTATTAACCATGTATTCTAATTATTCTTTTGACATTCATTTAGCCAACATTCGTCAGAAACCTACTATTTTCCAGGGATTATAGGGGATACAACAATTCATAAGGCAAAGCCCCTCATCTCAGAGTTTACAGTCTGATAGGGAAATAATTGCAACACAAGGCAGAATGTAAAATATGCCAAAAGAGAAGTATGGGTCTCTGCTTCTCTATTCCTCCTTCCCACAGATAATCAATAATTAATCCCACTTTGTATTTTGCTCATACCTGCCTTCCAAGCAGACCAAATGCTTTGCATATATTATCTTGTCAACACTCCCAGTAGTAGAACAGCTTCATAGTTCAATTCCAAACACCTATTACTTTGTGAAACTGTGTGCAGGCAGTCTCACTCTTTCTCATGTCAGAGCAGAGCAATGACACAGCGTCTCAAATAGCATCAGTGATCTCAAGTACGCAGCACCAGCACCGAGGGTCACACACCTCAGTTTTACTTAGATCTGCATGGGCATATGGTCCAATTTTCCTTCTATAGATTATGGACTGATAACACTGTTGGTAGGGCAGTAGGGGGGAGAAAATGAAAAGAATGAAGAAATTGTATTCCATTTGGCCAGCAGAAGAAAGCAAACCCTAAAGGGAAGTTAAGGGACACTAGTAGCATCTGAATGCTGAGTTATAATGAAGGCAACCATGTATGGTGCTGTGTGCTTTACTTTCATTATTTCACTTAACCCCCACATCTCCTAGTTCAAAAGGGTTGCACTTACTCGTGGGCAAGCCCTCGTATTATCTCCATTTTCTTACAGGTGGGACCTGGGATTCAGTTCGGTTCAGTAACTTGACTTAGGCCAGGTAGTTAGTCTAAAATGAGCAGGAGTTCAGTCACAAATCTGTTTCTTTAAAGCTCAGGTTCTAACAACTATGTTCTACCCCTTCTGAGCATTGGGAGAATCAAGGAAAGTTGCATAACAGAGGTTGGATGCCTGGAAAGGCTGGGGCAAGGCCAGGAAGACAGGAATTGGGAAACACTCAGGTTTAAGGTGAAGTCACGAATAGTTTAACAGTAAGAACTTGGCTGAAATGATGGAAACCCTACTCAAGCTATCTTAAACCATAGAGGAAGCTTTTGGCTCAGGGAATCAAACTATGGCACTAGTGGGGGAAGGGTCCTGTGGTCTTCATCTAGAGAAGTAAAGGCCTCAGCTCTCTGTCTCTGTCTCCCCATACTTCAGCTCTGCTTCTCTCTTTTCACTCATTAACACCAGCTCTCCCCATGAGGCTGCAACCATGTCTAGAACCTGCCTCAGGATTTTATCTTTATAGCTCCATGACTTGTGAGGAAAAAGAGCTGTTCCCCTTAATTTGAGTTAGGAAAATCCCAGGAAAATTTATGACTGGTTTTGCCTGCACTATTTACCTCCCTGTATTGGAATCTTACCCCAACCAACCAGAGGGTGGGAGTAGGAGGAGAACTGCTTCCTCTTCTAGAAAAAGAGGAAAAAGAGATGTTTGACTGACAATAACATATGCCTCCTACAAACAGAAACCAGATTAGCTATCAGAATAACAGATGTAAGAAACTAACCATGGATGGAAAATACACCTTAAAATCAGGGTTTTTTTTTTTCCGCCTAATAAAGCTTCCTGCTGCCAGAAGATGATCCATGCCAACCGAGGATCTACAACATCAGAGACTCACAGAATCCTTCCATCTCCTGTCTCTCCCCATTGCGTTATGATCCATCCACATTGTTTTTCCTTTGGCCACTTTTTTGTAAGTACCAAACTCCATTCCTTCTTAGATTATACTAGCTGTTCCTCTGTTTGCAATGATTTCCCCCAGTTGTGCAGATCTCAGCTCAAATGCTACCTCCTGATAGAGGACATCTCAAACTACCTTTTTATTATAAGGCAATCCCTGGGGAGTTTTATCTTGTCATAGTAAATAACACCACTGACATTCTCATTCCCCTCTTTTCTCCTCTCCTCTGTTTTCTTTACTGTTTAGCTTCCCTAAAATATGAGTTCTCTGGGAGCAGAGATCTTTTCTGTCATCTTGCCCATTATAATGCCAGCACGGACAATAGTGTCTGGCATACTGTGTGGGTCCTTAATACATATTTGTTGAATAATTGATGAATCCTAGACTTAGAAGAGACTACAGCATTTAACTTGGTGGCTTGTACATAAGAGGGGCTTAAAACATGTTTCTGAATAAATGAAAAATAGGAGAATCCAGGAAACCTATGTTTTTTTCAAACTGTGGTGGGAATTTGCTGAATTTGAATAGTATAACCAAGACTGCAGATCTTCACACCAAGGATGAATGGCAAAGATCCACCTTCCCCTTCCACATTCTTATTAGGTGTCTGAGCTGCATGAGTGATACTTCGGAAATGACTGGCTTCTTACGTGGCTATTCATTTATTGAGCAATGTCATATGGTTTACATATTTTAGATCCAATTCTGAGAGTTAAAGTAGTAGGTAACTTGTCCAGAGCCCAAAGGTTTATAAAAGGCAGAAATGGAAGTGTTCCAAATGTGCTCTAGCACATCTAGAAGATCTCAGAGTTGTGTATTTGGTCAGCTCTAGTAGTTGATACCTGCCCACAAACCCATTTCATTTTTATCTATGCCTGGCATGTGGGTGAACAGATGAAAATCGATTCATGGTTGTCCCAGAGGTCTTTGTTTCTTAGGACAGTGGTTGAAAAGTAAGGTCCTCAGAAGCACATCATTATGTCCTGAGGACATGTTAGAAATACAAACTCTGAGGCTTCATTCTTGGTCTGTTGAATCAGAAACTCTGGGAATGAAAAATGGGGGTAGAGTGATGAACTGTCCTGGTTTTTCCAGGACTGAAGGGGTTCCCAGGATGTGGGATTTTTAGTTTTAAAACTTGGCCAGTCCTGGGCAAACTGGGATGAGTTGGTTCCTATATTAGTTTTTTTTTTTTTTTTTTTTTGCTACCATAACAAATTACCACAAACTTATAGCTTAAAACAACACATTTATTATCTTTGCGGTTCTATAGGTCAAAATTCCAGTGTGGGTTTCACTGGGCTGAAATCAAAGTGTAGCAGGGCTGTGTTTCTTTCTGGAGGTGTGATGAGAATCCATTTCATTGCTTTTTCCAGTTTCTAGGGGCCCCCTTCCTCTATCTTCAAAGCTGGCAGTGTTGCGTTTTGGGGACCATTCTTTGGCAGCCGCATGGTTCTCTGGCTATAGCCAGAAAAAGTTCTCTGATTTTAAGGACCAATGTGATTAGATAAGGCCCACCTCAAGATCCTTCCATTTGCCAAGTCCCTTTCATGTCAGCTAACATATTCACAGGTTCCAGGGAATAAGATTCAGACATCTTTGGGAAGCCATTACTCTGCCTACCACAGTTACCATAACTAGAAGCCAAATTTTCAGTAGTAAATACAGAATTTTCAGTAAGAAAACCAGTAAAGTCCTAGGCAGAGACAGGACAAGTTGGTCCCTTCACTGGGGTGACAGAGGGCAGAGAAGAGCCGTCTCACTGTGGCGGTGACCACATTGTAAAGTGGAGAAGGAGGCTCTGAGCTAGGCAGGAGGCAGATCTGTTTTTTTGAGTTGCCTGTTGTGTGATTTTTGTGTAACCTGATTCTGACTTTCTCTTTTTCAAGCTTGTGACATGATCTCCCATCTGTAGACATTTTTGTGTGTGTCGAGTATAACCATACTAATTTATTATTAGTCACTAACCATGGGTAATTCACTGTTGCTTATAAAATGCTACATTAACTACTGCTACCATTTAGTTATCAAGTTTTGATGGTAGCGAAAACAAATCATGACTTTAATTGTCTGAATCTGGCTCTGTGTGTGTGATCAGCATGTGATCAGGACCTTGCTGAGTCCTACGGAGAACCGGTGAAAGACATTCACGGGATGCGGGCTGTAGTAGTAGCTCTTGCAGGGAAGCAATGTTCCATGAGTATTTTATTGTGTATGGTATATAGGAAGGATTTATTTGTCCCGTATAAATATCTGACTCTCTCTAGTTCTGCCATCTCTTTAGATGAAAGGCCACCAAACAAAACACCTTCTAAAATAGCTAGAAATAGATGCACAGATAGAGCATTGGTAATGCTGCTAAAGTTTTGTGACTTTAATATAAACATGGGTATAGGAAACCAATGAATGTCTCTCTTCTTCATGGTGACTGGAAGGCTGGGAACGGAAGTGGAGTGAGGGTTTTGCCCCCCGTGAGGTCATAGGTGCAGCTCTACTTTACATTATGATGTAGATGCTTCTCTTTAAAGGGGAGAGCACAGTTCCAGGAATGAAAATAGACATGCCAGTACTCAAATCCCAAATCCATCCCTTATTAACTGTGTGACCTAAGGGACATTTCTTATCTTTGTGAGCTTTATTTTTCTCAGCTTTAAAAAAAGGATAATGAGACCTTATATTTGTTGTGAAGATTAAATAATAACATTATGTTTTAAGTGTCTGGTACAGAGTTGGCACAAGTAAATGGCAATTATTAACATTATTGGTTCACTTTTCAGAGATATCTCCAATAATCAGTAGTTTTAGTCAGTAGTAGCCATTTTCACTCCTTGAAAGGCCATTCATTCAACATGCTTTCTATTCTGTGTCAGGCTGAAATGGATGGTATAAAAATTAATAAATGAAGAATCTGTATCTTCCAGCAATCACAGTCTTCCTGGAGAGATGACACTTGCTTGGACTGGAGGAACCAGTTAGTGACATTTGGAGGAGAAGAGAGCACACTACACTTCAAGAACAGCATGAGCTGAACCAAAGCACAGAGGTAAGATGCACCCCTGGTCTGTGTTGGGAATGACATGTAGTTTGGTATTGCTGTGATGTAAGTATATTAGGAAGGAAGTGGTCAGAGTTGTGGCTGAGGATACCAGCTGAAGCATGAAAGATCTCCATGGTGGCAGGGAACTCGGACATTGTCTGTGCATGGTGGGGATCCACTGATGGTTTTATGTGGGGAATGATGTAATCTAATTAAGATTTTAAAATATCACTCCAACCAGTCTATGGAGAAGAGATTGAAGGAGAGGAAGGGTGAAAGAGAAATTGGGGAGCTCAGTGAAGAGGCTCTAACAGTTATGGTATCTGCATTGAACAGAAACCAACTAAGGTACCTCATGAGACTTCAACTAAAGAACTAAAAGAGTGAGTGTGAACAGAGTTAAGGGAACCACCAAGACTGGGAAAGCATGCCAGAGCTAGCAAGAGTGGGAACCATTACCAACCCCTGGCATGAAGGGTCAAGGGAAGGGAATAGTGACGGCTGGAGCCATGGAGAGAAAGCACTGTGATAGGAGTTGTAGGAGTTGGGTTTCCAAGAAGTTAACCCCAGAGGAGGATTCATTTGCAAGTGATTTATGCAGGAAATGCTTCTAGGAGGAACTAGTAAGGAAGCAGGGGAAGAAGCCATGCATAGGTACTATTTCATCAGCATCTGGTGGAAGGAAAGTGCTATACCATGAGGTAGGAGTCAGAAGGCCTGGTACCAGGTCTTCTGCCACTTAAGTCACTTAAAGTCCCTGGCTTTTAGTTTGATCATCTGTAAAATGGGGAAAGTGTACCTTACATAGCCATTGTGGGGGTGAAATAGGAAGTATGAGGGTTTTGTAAGGGGGTATGCCAGTGTAGGGTGCTATGACATAGAAAAGTCGTAGATGTTTTAGCCTGAGTGATCTAGGGAATGTGAGTTCAGACCTGGGGCCACACATGGAGGCTGGTCTTAGGTCTTCTGGGCCTCATGTTTATGCTCTAGGCCTAATGTAAACAGTCTTTAAATTAGTTCCTGGACACTAATGGCTATCTTTTTATGACTAATAGAAAAGATCCTGCCAAATGAATTTTTATTTTTTTTATAATGATGGTTAATTTTGGAGATTTTTATCTTTTAACGTGGATATAGCACCTAAATGATGGTATATAGGTACAAATTACTGTGATTATTATATTTTTGAAAGGTAAATTATCTGATACTGAGTCGTTATCACCGTAGGGGCTCTGTTGACCAACAATACTGTTATCTCGCTATTGGAAAACTGATGGTATACCTCAAATGAATAGAATTACTGCCCTCAAGTGATTTTGAAATCTTATTATTGCCATTATCACTATTTTACATTTCCCTAAACTTTTCTACAAACATCTGGGTTATAGAATAGCTTCTCACTAACTGATAACATCCAAGATACTGTGAGACAGTTTGGCAAAACTTTTTGCTGAGCAAAACCCTCTCATTATCTGGATGTTGAGGAGACAGGCAGCATAGCAAGGAAGGTGTCCTGTTGGGGCATCTGATTCCATTGTGATCGACACAGGAGTTACTTCCTCCGATGACAGCAGGAAATACTGGTAACCTTGGCAACACTGGTGGCCCTTCCCATCCTTTTTAAATTGAAATCACTGTTGCTAGGATACATCCTAAAGCAAAAGGAGGGGAAAAGAGGGGAGCAAGAGAATGAGAGAAATGAGAATGGGAGGGGGAGAGAGGATGAAAGGGAAGGAGAGAAAATAAGAGGATAAAAGGAAAATAGCAAGTGGTATTTGAAGGGTTGGCTTCTGGATGTGAAAGAAGCTGTTGAATTATTGCCAAAATTAGAGAAGATGGAGTGGGGGTAAAAGTAGAATGTTAGTTCCTGACTTACTGACAATCAATAATTCATACTTCATTTTGACTTTGACTTTTCTCAAGCAAGCTACTTATCCTTGATGTGGGTGTTTTCATACTGCCTCAGAAGGGAAATGTTTATCAGCTCTCTTGCCTTTACCCAAACCTCCATCAGCATTCTTCCTTCTGATGCCTCACTTGTTCACTAGCCTGAAAATGAAATATCTGCAGAGAATAGCATTCTGTTAAAATGCAATGAATGCTCCTCTCTCAGGAGGGCACAGGTGAAGTTTCTCTGGTGTCCACAGGAAGCCATAACCCCACCATCCATGCATCTGCCCTCACGCCTCTCAATCTCCTTTCTCTCCATGTACAGCTTGGAGAGTGGGGGAAAACAAAGAGTTGCAGCAGCTGACAACCTCTGAGTTCAGGGGAAAGGTGGCACTTGCTCTGGGTGATTGTAGCTTTTTGTAACAGGGGAGTCACATCATGCCAGACTTACAAATGAAGAGAACTGGTAGCTGAACGGTCCCTTCCTCTCTACTGTGGTGGGGAAAAGAGTCACCCTGGGCACATTCCCCCACTTCCAGAAAATTAGTAGTTTACCCAAGATAGAGCCATAAAGTCAGTGGCTTGGAAATCTTGGGCATCTTGTTACAGTTGAAGGGATTTTGTACACTTTGTTCACCATGGCATCTTTAGCACCTAGATGAGCACCAGGAACATGGTAGGTGCTCAATAAGTGCCAATGAATGAATGAAAAGAAATCACTTGCCACAGTCCTCTCACTGTTCCCAATCTTAGTTTGGGGGGTGCCCGTCCCCTTTGACTGGGGTCAAAGCTGAGGAGATAGAGTGAGATTTTTTTTCCCCTAGAATTCCTAGCAATGAACTTTCACAGTCTTCCCCCTGGACATGAATGAGAAAGGAGGTAGTGCCTGGTTCTGCCATAGTCATTTGTAAACATGGTAGCCTAAGACAAGAGCTAATCCTAAGGAAGCAGAGCCGAGAAGGGAGGACTCTGACTTTCTGCCCAGAGGACTGTTTCCAGTGTCTCCCAAAGCTGCATACTCTTCAAATATCCTGGAGATCAGGGTTCTCCAAACTGCACTGGGAGCCACAGGGGAACAGAGATGCAGAGGTGCCCTTTTCCCAGTGCAACGGCCCACTTTGCCACCTGGGCACTGAATCAACATTGCTTGTGTTTTTCTGCTTTACCAAATTTCTAAAATCAAAAAACAAAGCAAAACAAAAACCAAACTGGTAACTCCCTTCCACGGGAGTAGCTCCCTTGGTCCCTAGCGTTTCAGATTTGGCTGAGAAACCTTCCCTCTTTCACCTCATTATTCCCACTCCATAGCTGCTCCTGAAATCTTTGGATTTTCTCACAGATTTCCTTTTTAAAGGTATCTTCGACTAATGCAAATCAATAAAACAGACACCAAGAAGCTTCCCACCCAGTAATTTATAATAGTCCTTTAGACTACTTGAGTTTCAGATAGGGCTCAACCGGGACCCACTACCATAAATAAAATAAAAGACATTCTAAAGGGCTCATCCATTGCCAATATTCTATGGCTTTGAATCTAATACATGATTTGTATCATCATTCTAGAATTTAAAACTCAATATTTTTTATGTCCCTATTATCTGCCAGGCATTGACCTGAACACTGGTTACTGCCATCATGGAACTTACAATCTAGTGGGCATGGGGGATAGATAGGCTATAAAAAAATGAACGAGATTTCAGGTCATGATATGTGCTACACAGAAGACAAAACAGGGTGATGTGACAGTGCATCTAGGGTGTGAGGGGTCGATCTTACCTAGGGTAGCCAGAAGGCCTCTTGGAGGAAGTGACAAGTGAACCAAGATCCAAATGATGAGAAATATTTGATCACATGAAGAGACAGGGGGAGGTTGTTCTAGACAGAGGAAGCCACAGTTGAAAACTCTGCAGGGGAAATAAGCTTGGAGGGTTGTGTTTTTCTTTCTTTCTTTCTTTCTTTCTTTCTTTCTTTCTTTCTTTCTTTCTTTCTTTCTTTCTTTCTTTCTTTTCTTTCTTTTTTTTTAAGATTTATTTATTAGAGAGAGAGAGCACGCACAAGTGAGAGGGGCAGGGAGAGGAAGAGAGAATCTCAAGCAGACTCCGTGCTGAGTGCAGAGTCCAACACGGGGCTTGATCTCATGACCCTGAGATCATGACTGAAACCAAAAGTCGGACACTTAACTGACTATGCCACCCAGGTGCATTGAGCTTGGAGTTTTAAAGAAAATTAACAGAAAGATTAATGTGGCTGAAGCAAGGGAGAGAGAGAGGTTCTAGAAAGGACAAAGTCCCATAGGGTCTTGAAGACCTTGAGGAGGAGCTTGGAAGCCAGTGCAAAGCAAGGGAGCAGTATATGATTTTAAGACAATCATCCTGTTGCTTTGTAGAGAGATGATTATAGGGAGGCAAGGATACAAGCAAAATGACGGGCTGGAGCTAATGCAGCAGTGTAGTTGAAAGGTGCTGGCAGCTTGGATTAAGGTGAGGCAGTGCAGCTAGGGAGATTGGATCCAGGCAGTGAAAAAGGTGGTAGAATCGAGGACAGCAACTAGGTTTGGGGCTGTGTGAGTGAGTGAATTGGGCTATTGTACTGAGGGAAGACATGGGATATAATATTTGGGGGGACTGAGAGTTTCATTTGGATCTAATATGTTTATGTAGGAAGTTGAATACATTAGGTTGTAATGCAGAGAAGGTCAGAACTGGAGGTGTAGATTGTGGATTAAATGGGCCGTAGATGGTATTTTATTTATTTTTATTTTTTTAAAGATTTTATTTATTTATTTGAGACAGAGAGAATGAGATACAGAGAGCATGAGAGGGAGGAGGGTCAGAGGGAGAAGCAGACTCCCTGCCGAGCAGGGAGCCCGATGCGGGACTCGATCCCAGGACTCCAGGATCATGACCTGAGCCGAAGGCAGTCGCTTAACCAACTGAGCCACCCAGGCACCCCGTAGATGGTATTTTAATTATGCAGCTGGATGAGATCACCTGGGAGAATGGAGAGAGAGAAGTGCAGAGGGCCAAAGAACACGCACATTTAGAGGAGGCCAAGTGAGCAGAGGAGGAAGTGCCAGCAAATAGGAATCTAATAAAGAAAAGCCATAAAGTTGGAGGAGAACAAGAGAGGCTGGTATCAAAGAGTCAGAGAAGGGAGCTATAACTGTATTGACTGTTGCTCAGAGGTCAGGTTAGATATGTAGGAGATGTAACCGCTGGATTTGAAAACATTGGTGACCTTAGCAGGAAGTGTTTCAAAGCAGTGGTGGGTTGAAAATTAGACTGCACTGAGTTGAAAACTAAGAGGTAGCAATAAGGAGAGAGAGCAAGCAAGGGAATTCTTTTAAGAAGTTTGGTTGTACAAAGAAGAAAAGAGATGGTGTAGCATTTGGAAGGAGATTTGGATTCAAGACAAAGTTTCTTTCACTTACAAAGATCAGAGATATGAGAGCATTTTTGAACATGAAATGGAATGATCGCCCATGAGCCTTCCAATGCCTGGCCCAAATTCCAAGGGCCCGGATGTACAAAAGTAGATGGGTCCTCTCTGAGAACCTCTCAGAGGCCCGAAGCTCCCAGTCTCGGTAGCATGCCCCAGGAGGCGTGTCTTTTTTCATTGGTTATTGCCTCACTGTTACAACTCTGAGTTATTAAAAGGTCAATGCTGGATACAGCTTTCCTCATCAAACTGCTAATACAGTATTAGTTTTAGCCATCAAATCGAAGAAGAGAAAGCTTTCCTGGGTGGTTAATAACTAAGAAGACAGAAATTAAATTTGGCCTAAAATTATTATTTAAAAATAAAATCGAATAAAATAAAAATAAAATAGAAAAATGATGAGAAAAACAATCCCTCCTGAAACAACCCTGTCCATTTTATGTTTCCATTCTGCATTATTTTGGAATAAAATTAGTTTACCCTTTTTGTTAAGGGATCTGGCAATTCTAGGTGCTTTTGGGAAATGAGGAGAGCAGTCTGAGCTGGGGTCTGACACTGTCCCTGTAACAGAGTGTGCACTAAGTTTTAGTATTTTTTGAAGGTAAAAATAAAGCTTCTGACTTGAAAAGTTACCTCCTAGGAGAGAAATGGGAATTAACTTGGAGGCAGACTATCCTTTGTTCTGGAAAGAGCTATCCTTTATAGATTCCTAGTTTAGAAGAAACCCTTCAAAGAAAAAGATAAGTGTCTATACCGATAGTACCGTTCTTATCCAGTTTTTTTTAATTTGGATTGGCCATGTCAACATGTCTTTATTTGTTCTAAGTGTCCCTGAGTGTTGGGTTAAGGTTGAGATGGGCACTGATGAGGCAGAATGGTGTTTTCCATAGTATGATCATTGGACCCCTCACATCAGCATCACTAGGGAGTTGGCTAAAAATGCATAGTCCTGGTTGCCACTGCAGACCTATTGGATTAAAATCTTTGTAGGTGGGTCCACAAATGTGAACATTCAACAAACTCTCCAGATGATTCATATCAGTTGTGTGCTCCTAAATGTTCAACTCTTGGTTTTGGGGGTAGGGTGGTGGGAGAAGCCCTGATATATATTATTTACCAGTATCTCTTCCTCTACACCAAAAAGAGAGGTTAGAATAATAATAATAGTAATAAAACCCTGATGGAAATAAAGGGGAGTTTGGTGACTATTTTCTTTTAATTTTTTGTCAAGGACTATTTTCACTACTCTGTAGTTCAGGCTCGCAGCTGACATTTATATTTAGCAAGCTCTGCTTTCACCTTGCCTCCTCTTTTCTCAGAAAACAGATAACTCTTTCTGTTTGATAGTTGCTGCCAGTCAGGTCTCTCCTCCTCCCCTTCTCCCTCCAGCCAGTCCTTCTCTTTTCAGTGTCTCTACCCCTTCCCCCACAGCACTATTTGGATGCCCACCCTTTATCATCTATGTTATATTTGTAGCTTTGTCTTGAACACGACAAAGCTGGGATTTCCAGGGCTGCTTCTGTACCCTCCCTCCCCGAAACATTTATGTAAAAAAAAGAAGGGGGGGCGCGGTTCTCAGAAGGCAGGAAACTAAAAAACTGATTGGACCCAGGAGAGGGCGGCTGCTGCCTTAGACTGGAAGCTCATCAGCTCATCTCTTCGCTCCAGAGACAAGTCACTGGAAATTCTTCATGCCCACCACGGTGTCACACACATTGCTTCCTTCAACCTGAGGCTGACCTCAGAGCCGAGATGCAATCTTATCACCCACCTCATCACCCTGTCACCTGATAATGCATCCCTGTCACATTCTTCTCAATAAACCTTATAATATCTGCTCTTCTCAACACCTGGGGCCTAACCCCCGGGCATTCATCTCAGAAAGATGACCCTGAAGTTCCTTTCATCTGTTACAGGATTAACATGATACATCAGTGTCCTTTTCTCTTCCCAGTGGGTTATGCATTTGGTGATTACAGAGCCCAGTGGCACGAGGAGTTTAAGGATCTGAATTGTTTATCCTGACTCATCCTGTGGTCAACTTCAACCAAAGAGCTTAACAGCTCAGCCTTCAGTTTTTCCAGCTATGAAAGACAAATTGTACATAATAAAGCTCCCTTCTACCATGCACACACACTTATTTCATAGGTATTTTTAAAGGATAAATAGCGATAGAAGTTTTATCAGTTCGGGATCAGTTCTTTGGTTGACTTGCGAACAAAGCTGGAAATGGTTCGGTATGCCATGTAAAGGTTTCATGTTTTCAGAGAGCTCTATTGAAGTGCTTTGTATGAATCATCCCTCTCATTCTTCCTAACAACGCTGTGAGGGTTTTCTAGATGAGCAAACCAAGGTTCAGAGGACTTGAGGTAATAGGGAGAGAGCTGGCATGGAAACTCAGGTCACTGGCTTTCCCTAATGACTCTCAACTCAGTGTCTCAGACATAAGTAACTCCATAGCAAGGTCTTTCTCTTGAACTCCAGACTGTATGTCCAAGTGCCCTTTGGGCATTGCTATTCTTGGAGGCTGCCATTGCAAGACAAAGGCTCTTCCTGATCTGGCAACTGCCTTCCCATCTGGCCTTCTTGTATACCTCTCTCCCTCTCTATGTTGAGCCCTACTGAACTACTTAACAGTTGGCAAAAACATGTGCTGTGATAAATCCTGTGGTCTCCCACATGTATCTTTCCTTTGAAATCAAGGCATATATTTTCATAACTACTAGAAGTGCTGGCTATTGCCCACTGATAGCTGAGAATTTCCAAAGAAATTGCCTTCTACCAAAAGGAGTTGCCATGAAGAAAGTTACACCTCTCTCCAGAAGCAGCCTGCATTTCATGACTGGTCAGTTCAGGGGGTATAAAGCCCAATACTCAAAATGGACAACTCTGAAGGCCATTCCAATTCAGAGCCTCTCCCATAGTATTGGCTGAGTCTTTGTTGGAACTGCCTCGCTGTTCAAACTTTTTCCTCTGTCTAACCCTGCTCCTCTTCCCCCCTCACAAGTTTTTTTTTCTTCCCAAGAGCCCTCTACATAAAACTGTATTCACATTTCTGCCGCATAGTCTATTTCCTGGGAAGTCTGACCTAAAACAGCTGTTACCAGATTTGTCCCTACCAGATTTAAAATGGGATTTTTGAGCTATATTATCCTTGGGCTAGCTGGAAATGAGAACCCCATTACTGGTGGCAGGTGGAATTTTGATAACTTCTGGAATGCTGGAACAGTGCAAAAGTTATATCATCAGTGGTAAACTGGGATGGAAACTGAAAGAGAATGTATTGGCAGGTGTACTGTCTCAGGAGATTAAGAGGTTTTAGGAGAGTAGTCAATATAGAGACTATGGAATCACATGGCTTTGGCTGAGTGCTATCAGACATTAGAGAAAGGCAATGAAGGACTGAGAGTGATTAATCTCAAATTTAGGGCAAAGCAAGAGAGCCAGAAGTCCTGAGGGTAGAAAAGCTGAGGACCAGAGCTAGAATATGATTTTAAGTACAGCAGAGTTCCAGAGAAGATTAATTTGTCAACCTGGTAAATCTGCCTTACCAAGTTCATGGCCTTAATTGCAAAGGAATGAGGCTCTGAGATTTAAGATGGTGCGTTATCTGGGTTTATGCCTTTGGAAATCTTGAATCCTCAGTTTCCCCTGCACCCAGAGAAGTACCCTATTCCTTCCTGAATAGGGAAGTTATCACTTCTTTTTGCTTGCAAGATAGCAAAATAACCTATACTCCCACACTTCCCCTCATCTATCTACACCTTCCCTCTTGGCCACCAGACCAATAACTGGGTTCAAGATACAACGTAACTGGCTGGGAAGAGTTTGGTCTTTCTACTAGCAAAAGAAAGGAACTGTACACACAAAGAGCTACAGGACCTGGCCAACATGTATCAATAGGACCAGGAGAGAAAGTATGGACTTGATCCTGAGGTTCTGGGTCAAGGTGGAGAGTGTGGGAGAATGAGGGCAAAATGTAAGTTTGGATAAGGGGGAATTTATATGGAACATTCTCCATTGGTGCAGGACTTAATACCCTGTCACGGACCCAGGAGACAGTGCTAACATGCAGCTAGAATGGCTCCTAGAAGCTTGGAAATAGCTTTGGTACACACTAACTAAAAATACCAGACCTTCTCCGGTACATGATGAAAGAAGAGATCAAAAGGTTTAGAGAAGTGGGTATGCTAGAGTGGGTGTACTATGCAAAGCAGAAAATCCATCTGCTAACCAGCTTAAGGGTCCACTGGACACTCCATTTACCGGAGTGATAAAGGGTGCACTGATGAGAGGGGCACCAGCATAAACGAGGTACTCAGTGGTGACTGTTCTCTGTAGGCGAGGGCTGACGGTGGAAGATGCTGGCACAGGATTGGGAACCCTGAGAACAATAAAGAGGATGGCAAGATAATAGAGGCCAGGTGGTGGCACTTCACTATCAAAAGCAAAGTAGTCACCATGATCATAATAAATGGCCAGTCTGAGTAATAGCCAGGGAGGCCTGACCCACACAGGGCCAAGGAGATGGTTAATAAAACAGTGTACCACAGGCAGTTAACAAAGGCATCCTCCATGTATGCAATCAAAGGAGTCAGATTTAGATAATCAGGAGGTTGAGAACTTACTGTAATAAAAAGGCAAAATCGCTTATTCAGTTTCTGGAAACTGAGCCAATTCTCTCAGGCCCAGATCCCACTGCTTAAAGGAGAAGTCAGGTCTCCAGGAGGGAGAGACCTTCAACCCTTTATTAAGCATATGTGATAATGATTCCCTTAGTACTTCCTCCAGGTACCTATGACTATTAGAATAATCATGCCCTGAGAAAAATGAGAATACCAGTTATTTTGAGTAGGTTTGTAGACAGGGTCTAAGTTAATAGTGATATCCAGGGACCTAAAGGATCATTGTGGCATCAATTAGAATAGCAGCATATAGGAGCCAATTAACAAGTGGAAGCCTGGTCTAGTTCTATCTCACAGTGAGTTCACTAGGTCCATTGACTCACTACATAATCATTTCTCTGATTCCCAGATATAAAATTGGGACATACTTGGTAGTTGGAAGAATTGCTATATTGGTTCTTTGTCTTTGGACTGGCACATCCCTCTTTCAACCTGCCAAGATTACTTGCCTATCTGTGAGCAAACTAATGAATTCATGGGTGGCATCATGTCCCCTATTTGAATCATTAGTATGACTTCTACAAAAAAACAGGTGGGTCTTTGAAGATGAGAGTGGACTTCTGCAGTAGCCCCCATTGCAACTGCTATGCTGTATGTGGTATCTTTGCTCGAGCAGATTAACACAGCTTCAGATCCATAATATATAGCAATTAATCTGGCAATGGGATCTTTTCCATACCTTTTAGGAAGAAGGATCAGAAGTAGTCTGTGTTCGTGTGGACTGGACAGCCATATATAATGGTCTTGCCCCAGGCTATGTTAACTCTCTTGTCCTCTGGTATAATACAATCCAAAGGGACCTAGACTCTTTATTCTTCAGAACATTATCAGTCCACTGTGTCTGTAACATGTCACTTGGACTGCATGATAAAGAAATAGCAAATACGTTGGAGGCCTTGGTAAGACACATGCACTCCAAAGGATTGGAGATAAATCTAATGAAAATTCAGGGCTCTGACATGTATGTTTTTAGGAGTATAGTCATCAGGGACATGCCAGGATATTCCTTCCAAAGAAAAGGAGAGATTAATGCATCTTGTATCTTCCACCCCTAAGAAAGAAGCACAACACTTTTAAGGTTTCTTTGGGTTCTGAGGATGGCATATTTCATACTGGGAAATATTGTTTCAATCCATTCACCAAGTGACACAGAAGGACTATGAGCTTTGATTAAGGCCCAGAGCAGGAAAGAATTCTGCAGCAAGTCTGGCACAGATGGTCCTGCAGAAATAATGGTAGTTATCTGTGATGGAAAAGATATTGTTAGAGGTTTGTGGTCAGCCCCAGTTGATAAATTGCAAAAAGGACACCAACCAGCTACTTGGTGATTAGTTGATTACATTGGACTCTTTCTGTCCTGGAAATTAGTGATTCATTTCAACTGGGAAGGAGACATATTTTGGGATAGGTTCCCTTTCCTTCCTACAGGGCTTCTTCTAGCACCACCATAAGAAGGTTTACAAGAAAAAAAAAAAAGATTTACAGGAATATTTGATCTACCCATACTATATACTGTAGAGCATAGCCTCAGACCAAACAATGATGTTGCAGCAGTGGGCACATGACCACCTATCCATTGGGCCTATTACATTCTGCACTAATTGGAAGTTGTAGGTCTGAGAGATGATGGAATTGACTTTTGAAAGGGCAGCTGAGGTATTGGCTTGCAGATGATAGTCTATGAGGATGGGGCACCATGTTTCAGGATGCAGTAACAAAGACCCTTATATGGCTCTGTTCCCTAATGGATCCAGGATGACTCCACTTATCAGTCCCGGTGACTCAGTTGAGGAATGTATTATTCTCAAGCATGTGTTTATGGCTCTGTGGGTCTATACTAAGTACTGGATCCTAAAGGAAGGATCTCTTATTCCCCTTTTAAGAATCCCATTAAACTTTAAGCTATGACTACTACATGGTAAATCTCCGCATGCTGAGTCTAGCAAGCAAGGAAAGGAAGCACAATATTGGTAGAGATCATTGACTGATCATTAGGAGGAGGTAAGGCTACTACTACACAATAGGGTCCAGAAAGAGTAAATCTAGTAGAATAAATAACCTACTCTACTGACTTTAATCAAGAAATGGACAAGTACAGAGGCGCCTGGGTGGCTCAATTTGTTAAGCATCTGTCTTCAGCTTACGTCATGATCCCAGGGTCCTGGGATCTAGCCCCACTCAGGCTCCCCGCTCAGCGGGGAGTTTGCTTCTCCCTCTTCCTCTGCCCCTCCCCCCACTTGTGGTTTCTCTTTCTCTCAAATAAATAAGTAAATAAATATTTCTTTAAAAAAAGAAAGAAATGGACAAGTGCAGCAGCTGTAGTATGGCATGGTTACCAGGGGCCCAGGAACTCAGTGATGACTGTCGAAATCATACTAGTAGGTAAGCCACCTAGACCATGAGAAGTACCAGACTAGGGTGAAAGGAATCTAGAATGAATCATAGAGGAAGGAGATGATGAATGTCAATTTCAATCTTAAGACCAACCTTGGTGGGAAAGGCTGACTTTCACCTTACTCATTTTCCTCTTGTAAATTTCTCCAACAAGAGAGACCACCCAGACATTTGAAGGCACTCTTTTCAGATGGAATGACTTACTATATGAATCAGGTGACTCTAAGTGGTGCAAACGTGGCCCATATTGGATGCTATGATGTAACATCTAGATCCCTTCTTCAGAAGGAATGTATTCATCCCACAGTTGTTGCTGATAGGCTATAACTGATAACGGTCTCTGGAAATTGTCCTTGGTTGAAGGGAGCTGCCTTGTCCAAGGCCACACCCTCTCCCAGGGGCAGTCTAATTGAATCACTTGATGCTGCAGAGGTGCAGGGTTTCAGCCTTCTTGTCATGATGCAAACAAGTCTTAAGGGATATCCCAGCTCCAAATCTCCCATAAGTCTGAGCTCCCATAGGTCTGTCAGTTTCTCTTCTTACCCAATCCTCTTCTCTCATTCTTTATTGGTGGTATTCTAGAAAGTACTCCCTTATAAATAATCCTCATGCAAATATATACCTCAGAATCTGTTTTCTAAGCAACTGAACCTGAGGTAAATGCTCTTACTGCTTTCAGACTTTTCAACATGCTAATACCTCAGCTTGAAGTGCCGTTGCCTATCTTCAGCTTTACCTAAGCCAGTGATTTGCAACTCTTCTTTCCCATTAAAATTATTTAATTGCTTTTAAAAAATAACAATTCTGTGGACCTATCCCTAAAGCAATGAAATCAGAATCTCTGGGCATGGAGGCCTAACATCTATATTTTCCAAAGGCTCCCTTGATGTTTCTGATGCATAATGATGGTTTAAAACTACTGATCTTAACAATGCTTGCTTATCTTTTGGATATCAACCAGCTGTCCCTTCTTCTGAAAAGTTCTCCATGATCTGATTCCTTAAGATCCCGACACTTACTGCCCCCTGTGCTTGCCTCTGATTGGGGACTTACCACACTCTATAATTACCCTCTTACTGATCATTTTTGTCCACCTGACTATGAACTCCTTGAGAGAGAGATTATATCTTAATCATTGCAGTAACCCCAATGAATAGCCCTGTGTCTGGCACATACTTCTTTCTCTCTACATATATGTTAAGTAAGTGGGATGTAGATTTGGGAGTCACTGGCTTTCCGATAGTAACAAAAGCTGGGAATGAGGTTGAGATTACTATGGAAGGGTGTACAAGTGTCCATCTTTTTTACATATGAGAAATCCTTTTTAACGTTAAAGTTTTAATTACAACAGAAAATCCAACATACGTTTGAAACAATTAAAATACATATGTAGGGAAACTTAGTACATTTATTTTTTCAGATAGTACACATTTGGTTTCAAGGGCTTCTTTTGATTATACAGAAGTCTGCTCAAGAATTTCTCTAGAAAGAGAGTAGGAACCAGGACAGAACTTTTGGAACATTGATGCGTAAGAGTAAATGGAAAAAGAAGTGGTTGCCGAGGACAGAGCGAAGGATGGGCCAGAGGTAACTAAAGACCATTCAAATGGTCTTTGTCCATTTGACTAATGTCCGGAAAGGTTGGATAACAATTGGTTTTGGCTATGAATTTTACCTTTTAACTTTCTTTCTTCCCTTACCCTAACCACAGCCTTTTTGAGAAGAATGGGTTACCAACACCCTATGTTATGACCTTTACCCTTAAATATACAACTCTGCATATTGGGACAATCATTTAGAAGATATAAGGGTGGGAAGTTAATAGTAGAAGCAAAGCTGAAAGAAACTACATAGTGGGCCATGAGGTAGAACCTGGCAATAAAAACATAGGCCATGAGTAATTCAAAGACAAATCCATAGACCAGATGAATAAGCAAGTAATTTTACTTCTCTAAGTTTTAATTTTCTCTGGGAAATAATTAGCAATTTGGATTTGATTGATTTTTTTACATTTGACCAGAATTTATTTATTCATTCATGTGCCCATAATGCTCTGTGCTAGACACACTCGTTCATTTCATCAGCAAATCCTGTCAGTTCTGCCTTCAAAATATGTTGAGAATCCTACTACTGCTTTTCTGTACTGTGACCATCTTGCCCCAAGTCACTATCTTCTCTTTTCTGGATTATTGTAATCACATCTTTAATTGGTTTTCCTTTCCTGCCTCTCACCTAATCCCCACTACAATTTAACCTCCATATAGCACCTAATGTAATTCTTCAAAAATCATGACAGATCATATTATTCCTCTGGTTAAATCCTCCAAACAGTTCCTTCATCACTCACAGTAAAAGCCCAAGTCTCTTCTAGTTGCATTCCTACCTGATCAGAGCCCACTACCACACTCTTGTCATGCAACGGTTTACCCTTCTTTACTCTATTCTAGTATCATAAGCCTCCTAACTTTTGCTCCAGCACCCAAAAATTATTCCCACTGCAGGGCCTTTGCACATACTGTTCTCTCTGGCCAGAAGGAGAAATCTGCTTTGTTGGCTTCCTCCCTTCCTACAGGAGTCAGCTTAATTGTCACCATTTCATAGTGGTGTTTCTCGGTTACCACTTAATAAATATCATCGATCCTCTTGCAATGTCATAATGCTCCATCTCCTTTCCCTGGGTTATTCTGTGCATCTATCACTTGGTCAGCTTCGTTTACTGCAGTGCCTAGAACAGTGCCTGGGATGTGGCTGGCATTCAAAAAAAAAAAGTATTTGTTGAACGAATGAAGTGAAAACAGATGTCTACTTGTGAGAGTCAGAAAAAACTCAGAATTCTATCTGAGCACTTGACAGTGCTTTTGTGTTGAGAAAAATCCTCTCTATATCAAATTTGGCAGGGAATTCTCTCTGCTTTTTTTCTTTTTTGAATGGTATTGTGATGTCGTTTCTCCCATGACCATTCATCGAATAGGTGTTTCTATGGTTACAGTGTTATTTCTAGTCAGAATCCTGCTGAGGAGAAACCTGAATTTGGTATCCCAGTAAATCAAGATTCCCATGACATACTATTAAGATAAAGATGGATTTTCACAAATCAGCTTCCTGTGTCATTCATCAAATTATTGGAAAGGTGGAATAGAAGATATATTTAGGGGTTAACTCTGGAGTCCTGAAAAACAGCATTGTAGGAAATAGACAAAATGAGTTACCAGTACATCTGCTCATTAGTGAGGGTCACAATGAAATCAGTCCGGTTTTACCTTGCTTCCCACTCCTGGAGCCCTGGTGTACCTGTTGTCATTATGCCCTCGTCTTTATACCCTGTCAAGCTGTGGATTCCACAGGCTGCTTATCCCTTCTGTTCTATTCTGGGGATAGGAATAAAAATATAGATGGGTATACCTCTAGAGCCTAATTTGTGAGTTTACCCTAGAAAACAAATGAAGTATGGCTAATGTTGACATTCAGTGAGTAAATGGGGAGCTGGCTGCGTTAGAACACCACAGAGGCAATAACCACACAATTTAGACACATGCCTTAGCTCCTTAAGCTCAGTTTCTACAGAGCCAGCATAGAGAACCATGGAGAAGATAAAAAAATTGTATTTTTAGCTTTGTCTCATTTTTTTCTTTTTGGTGCCCCTTCTGTCCTGGCTGCTCTTCGTCCCACCCGTCTCTAATCTAGCTCCTATTACTCATAAACTGCCTAGGGATGAACCATATACAGTTCTGTTGTTAATGAATTACGAAAATGTGAAAACATTTCTGTAGCTTTACAAATATCTTCATGAAATCTTTTTTTTTTAAAGATTTTATTTATTTATTTGAGAGAGAGAGAGAATGAGAGACAGAGAGCATGAGAGGGAGGAGGGTCAGAGGGAGAAGCAGACTCCCCGCCAAGCAGGGAGCCCGATGCGGGACTCGATCCCGGGACTCCAGGATCAGGACCTGAGCCGGAGGCAGTCGCTTAACCAACTGAGCCACCCAGGCGCCCCTATCTTCATGAAATCTTTAAGGAACATTGCAAAATGCAAATTAAGTTGCATATGTATGACCCAAATAAAACGACTTTCATGTCCAACCCCAGCGTTATAAGGTGCTCGAAGCCAGTATCAATGTAATCACTGAAAAGCAGTTTATGTTTTTGTTGAAATCTCTCCAAAATGTGGCAAGAGAAATTGTATCTTAAATCCTAATCCTAGTACAATGTATTCTCACCCTGTGCCTTGCTGGGGCTCTGTTTGCTAGTTTCCTCTCCATAGGCTATCTAGCTCTGCTTGCTCAAGCCCGTTCCCTCAGCATGTTTAAAAATAAACAAAACGACAACAACAAAACATTGTTCAGGACTTATCATGTCTCCCAGAGTTCATACAATCTTTGAAAGAACTAAGCTTTCATTCATTTATTCATTCAATAAGCATTTACTGAGCACATACTATGTACCATGTACTCTGAAAGGAATAAGAACTGACCTCCATGTTTAAGAAAATCAATATATAATGTGTGCATTCTGGAGCAGGGTAAGGAGATATGATATAATCAGCATATTGTCGAGCAAGAGGTGGCAAATTCTGTGAATCAAATAAATGAATAAAATCATAAAAAAGTCTCTGATCCTTCTGGATAGCTCAATGCCTTATTTCCTTGGTGAATAGCCTCATTGATTCTCTATCATTAAAGTTTTCCCTCCACTAACCCTTCCAAATTGAAAAGAATTCAAGGCACCACTCTAACTCAGGTGTTAAGATCCACCTTTTTGCAGATGTATTTTATGACTAAATTGCTCTGTCTGTCTGACAGAGGTCATTAGCTTCTTGACTAAGATCTATGCCTTTTTCTAAGTCTATCCCTGCACTAAGTAGCTGCTATTTCACAAATAATAAATAAAAAATGGTGATGACTGAGTGTTTGTGATCTACTCACTGGCTTCTAAAACACATCCTTCATTTCTTCTGCTGGGAAATATGGTAAATGCTTCTCAGAGTAATTGAAAAAGTTAGTTTAGCTGTTCATACCAACATTTTAAAAGGTCTGAGTGAGAGTAGATAGAATCAATGATTAGGTGAACTGATTTCCTGGGACCATAGAGTTCGAGTATAAAGAAATATGACACCTTATCTGGGCCCAAGAAGGGTACAGCTGTTTGAATTCCTATTTAATCAATTATAGATAAAAGAGAAATTTTGCTTAATAAAATGAACTGAGTCATACATAGCTGGCTGTGGGGCACATCCCTTTCAGAAATGTGACTTGGGAGCTACATTTGCAATTACTCTCGGCCAAAATGACCTCAGACTCCTGAGTCCTCCATAGGATTTCATCTAATGTAATTTCCTGACTTTGCAATGAGAATTCTTAAAACACTACAGGTTTCATAGCGAAAAGGCACATGTGGCTTGGAAGTTCCAATGGGGGGAACTGCACCAGAGTCAGACAAGCCTGAGGATACACCTGCCCTGCTGCTCAATTTCCTCTGACTTCATGTTGGCCTCAAAGTTACCATTTTAGGGTTTTCACTCTTGCTTAGACTCCCTCCGCACAAGGCTTGCCATGTATGGCTGTAGTAGCCATGGCTATTAGAATGCTAATATGTAGTCAGAAAGCCAAATTTTGGGTTAACAGATACAAATTTTTAGTCATTAGGAAAAATTGAGACAAATACTTAGTTGCTGTTTGGCATCAAATCGTCAAGTATTTAACTTTCTCACTGAATTTATCAGTCTTATTCAGTCAGTGAACCTCACTACAGTTGAACAGTGCACATCAGGACTCATCCTTTATCTGTTTTTAGTTCTATTGTTGAATATTTGACTGTACTTATCTAAACTCTGTAGACTTAAACAGGTTTATATCCATACATTAGCTTTGATACTTCAATCAAATAGATAAACAGATAAATAGACTTTTAAAATAATCTTATATTTTCTAATTTAAATCATCAGGTAACATTAGGTTTAATATAATACAATGTTGATCATGAAGGTTATAAAGCTATAACCCTATTATGCATACTTTTAATTTATGTAATTTGTATAAATTTGGAGGTAAGACTGTCAGAAATGATGACACAGATATGCATATAGATATGACAAGAAGGCATTTAGACTGCTGCCAATTCCAAGTTTGTAACATAACTTTTGAAACTGACCAGGAGAGCACACTGCAGACCTACATATTCCTGAGGGTTCAGTTTCCACTCTGATAACACCAGCTGTATGGAACCCTTAAGAGTCACAGGTTATGCTAGAAAGAGCAAATGTCTGACAGAGCAGTTCTCTGTGAACTGAGGTGTGCTCGAGCTTGTGATTGTTGCTTTCATGCAGTGTTGTGTCACTCTGCTAGACTACTATGGGCTAGTATATTTGGGGTCACAAAGGTTGTTCTGGGTATGCTTAAATGTTCTCTACATGTGGTTTATGGGCAATGGAAGATTCTCATTGGACTAGCACATCTGTCCCTAGGTGAAAAGAAAAACATGACAACTTCTCAGGTTGGAACAGCCACCAGGTTAACAGTGAGAAGAATTCAGTTTATAGCTGCCATTTCAAGAGAAGCAGTTCATCAGCTAGATGAGAAGGCTGAGGGCTTTATGATCACAGTGACATTAGAAAAATCAGTCCCAAATGACAGACCGTTTTCTCTGTTTTCAGTTATACATCTGTACAGTCTCTATTAGTGACAGGTGGTTGAATTTATTTTGTTTAAACTTGACCTAGTCTGTTAAAATTTGAGTGAAAGTGGTCTCTAACACTGGTTAATTCTTTACAGGGGAAATTGGGTCAAGCACTCAAAAAGATGCATCACTGAAACCATCTCTACTGTTTAGATCTCCTAATAATTGTCAAATTTAAAAAAAGGGCAAAGTGATTTTCATATGACTTGCTATTTTTTATTACCTGCTAAATTTATTCTCTTTGTTCTCTGGTCCTGCAATAAGCCAGAAAAAAAAAAAAAAAAAAACCACCAAAAAACAAAAAACCACACACAGCAAGAATGTAATATGGACCACAATTTCATAATGTATTAAATGTATGCAGTTTATTACTTCCAAGGACCTGTACTTTTGTTACAGTATCCTTAGCATTACATGCAGGTGACCCTATTAAATAGTGCTGCACCTGCCAGCATTCTTTACAACCCAGCCAGCCCCATGGCCTCCAGGCCTTCTGCCCATTCCCAGGACACCTGAGACATCATTAATTCCTCTTCTAAACTCCCAGAAAGTTCATGGGGTTTCTTGACTCAACAGATTTATCAAGCATGAGACACTGGGCATACAGGATACTGAACAAAGCCTACCATCCCCTGCCCTCCTGGTGCATTCATTCTACTGGGAATTTGTGTGAAATCAGACTCCACGAACTTCCCAGGATAGACTGGAACCTGCAGACCTAAACAGGATTCCTCACAAACTTCAATAATGTCCGAAACAGCTGCTCCAAATTTCAGCACAGATCCTAATTTCTTGGAGTTTGGGGGACTCTGGAATGGACCAGAGTTGTGGAACCTTCTCTTACAATGGGACTAGCAGGAATAAAGTCATGATAATAAAGCCTTCCACGCTCTTTCGCTGTTCTCGGGTTGTTTTAGTGAAGTGGACCCTGAGGAAAATGTGCAGTTGTCCATACAAACCCAAATAAAAAGCATCAAAAAAACAAAAAGATCAAAACAAATGTCGTTACATATATTTCTCATTGCAGTGCTAGGGTGTAGTAAAAGAGTATTGCATAGACTTTGTTTTTGATGTCTAAGATCTTAGGAACTATTAGTCTGGCTGACAGCACAGGTTGATTTGACTCCAGGTTGTGAGACTTGGAAAACTGTAAAGAGATTTGGGTGTGAAATGAAGTGACTTACACAATTCCTATGTGCAGTATTTGTCCCTGCGCAGATCAGCCGACCTGAAGTTGACCACTGGCTGTAGGCTTCTGGTACACGTGTCCATAATAACTTCAAGTAAGGCTTTTCTATGCAGACTTTCCTCTGCAACGGTCTCCAAATTGAATTCATAGAACATATTCATTACTTATATTGATCTTTCTTCTCTTTATTTTTACATTTAATTTTAATTCCCCACAAAGCAGACTGTCAAAGGATTTGAAATTTTAAAGTGTTTTTGAATTGTTTTTTATAAATTCCTGGCAGTTATATAAAATGTGAAAGCAAAATCTGTGGTTTTTTAATTCTGAATTTCCTAAATTTATTAAAACACTGACCATTACTAAAATACAAGCTATAGGTACATGAAGAGAGATTTAGCAATAGCGTGAGACAAAATCATGAGCAGTTTTGCTACGTGGGTAACAATAACAAGACAGTGCCAGTGGAAGAAAAGGTGAAAATAGCTAACAATCTGTACAAACTTCTAAAAAGATTCAGGAGTGGAAGCAACCACTCCCCACATAACCCCTGAAATGTATGGGGAGCCTGTGGAGGCCACATAAATACATGCTACCTGGCAAGAACATTTTGGCACACCAGAAATGTAGGGACACAGGGAAGAATTTTGTAAAGGTTATTTGAGTGTCTAGGTTTTAAATTTATGGCCCTTGATCCACAAGTTGAAATTTGCATGATAGAAAGAGATTTAAGTCCTGGATGAACTAACTGTCCTTTACCACTTTTAATTCGACACCTGCCTGCTCTTAAGGTCCAGAGCGATCTGACTGTTGACGCTGACAGGTGGTTGAAGACTTCTGGTAGATGGAGGCTTTGCAAAGAACCTTTCTTTATTAATCTGGCCACGCAGCACAGAGCCATCTTAAGTCTCTTTTTTGCTCAGTCTTTCCTCTAGTAATGCTTCCTCACAGGAGGTGTAGGGTACACTTGTTATTGTTTGGGTGCAAGGAGTCTATCTGTAATGACCTTCCGTAGAGCCAGGAAGCTGTGTGCCTCTGGCCAATCCAATTATATTACAGGCTAGACAGAGTACGTTATGTTGGCTCTGGTGAATGGGCCAGAAAGCGAAATGATAAATCTTTATGATAAATGTTGATTGTTGGACAGGAGGAGAAAAGACCCCTAACCCCACCCCAATTTTCTTTTTCATTAGCCTCCTGATACCATCTCCTGAATAACATCGAAAGTAAGCAGCCTATAAATATTGCACAAGTTTCCAATGCTAAAAGCTGTTAAAGTTTATTGTACTTATAAAATAGAAGGAAATGCTTTCAGTTTCCTATTTACAGGTCTCTAGGGAGATTCCAGGTATAATTTATGGCTTCAATTTAAAAATGTAGTGTCCCTTCACACATTGTCTTTCTTCTTTTGCTTTCTTTTCTCTTTGGTGTTTTATGTCACGCACAACATGTAAGTGACCACGCACTCAGACACTCAAACCTTCCCTTACATACTTTTATTTTTGTTACATCTTTTTAATTACCCCTTTAAAGATAGTTCTCTCATAAGTTTCTCTTTGTTTTCCATATCTTTTTCCAGTCTCTTCTTAGTTGACATATAGACTATTCTTTCCACACATCTAAGCTTCCTCCTAGTCCACGTTTGTATTCTGAAACCACCACCTATGTAGCCATGTCCTCATAAATTTAGAGATGTAACATATGGCTGGTAGTCTGCAATGAAAAATATAAAATACTGTCCATCTCCAGTAATGCTCACCCAGATTTTGTCATTGCTTTATATGGAGGAAAATCTAATGAGTATTTTGATGAATGGACTCTGAATTTAAAATGCTCAAAAAAGGGTGGGGGAGGGTGCGTCAAGAAACCTCTGGTGTCATAGATGCTCTGTTTACTGATGATCCAGTGCTGTTCATAGGTCTGGAAACCTGGGCTTTCTCTGGACATAAAAATGACAATGACTGTGGGGATCATCTGGTGTAATATCTCCTTGCATTTACACCACTCCTGGTTTCATTATTTGTGAGGTGCTGCATTTTAAAAACAAGTTTGGACTTGAATTATCACCCTGTGTTCTTGGAATCACTTTGCCTTTAACCTTTAATGAATTGCACTTTACTCCACACAATATCCCACAAGGCAGCGGTAGTGGCAGCATCTTAGTTTCCAGATGAGAGGGGAGAGAATGGTGTTGTGTTCCTTTATTTATCATACAAACCAGCTGACAAAGAGGCCATCCAAGAGTGCTGGCTAAAGACGTGAGAAGTTCAGAGCTTTGCCAAGGAGGCTTATAAAATGTAGGAGTGTCTTCACCCATGCTTTTACTAGAATGTTATTTATATCCACATATAGAAGGGCATGGTGCAAAATAATGAATACTATTTTAGAGCATTGGTGAAGTGCCTCATTATTATTTAAAAATAATAATACCTGACATTTATTGGGGCTTACTATGTGCCAGAAGTTGAGATAGATTATATACATATTTTCTCATTTCAATTTAATAAGGAAACTGAAGGAAAGACTATTGTCCTCAACTTAACAGAAGACAAAAATGGGGTTCAAATAGGTGAAATAACTCACTTAAGGTCACATAGGCTGTAGATGGTGGAAACAGGTTGAAAATTCAGCTCTTTTTGACTCCATTCAGTTCATTTGACTTTTTGAAACCAAGTGTAATTTTAAAACCTGTTTTGAGTCACTATATAGTATTCTCTGAGGTAACTGGGTTTTTTTTTTTTTTTAAAGATTTTGTTTATTGAGAGAGAGAGCGCATGAGCAGGGGGCGGGGGGAGGGCAGAAGGAGAGGGAGAAGCAGGCTCCCCACTGAGCAGGGGGCCCAATGCGGGGCTTGATCCCAGGACCCCAGGATGATGACCTGAGCCGAAGATAGACACTTAACCAACTGAGCGCCCTGCTAACTGCTTTTTTGAGATATTAAGTAAACATTTGGAAATCGTTTGCTTTTTTAGTTTTTTTTTTGTATTTGTTTCAGTAAGAACAATCTGGATAACACTATGCTTGATCTTTCATTAAAAAGACATTATATTGAAGCAGAATAGAGGTGACATAAACAAGAGAAATATTAATAATTAAACATTACATAATGACTTTATACTAGCCTGCAAAATTTAATTTTTATTTCTAAAACTTAAGCAGTTTTTTTCTCTATAACTTTGGAGTTGGAAGAATTCTGTCTAACCTACTCCAGAATACCTCATTTATCTTGTCTAATCCGGAGTGTAACTCTCTGCTCCATAATGTTCTCCGAGATGTGAAAAAATTTCAGCAAAAAATAAGACTCTTTTATTGAAACTGTTGGTCTTAAACAGCATTGATGAGCAGTATAAATACTGTAATTCTTGATAAATTACTAAACTTCTAAATTAGGTACTCAAAGATTTGTGCAGTTTGGCTCTAAATACATTTCTGTTTCTTTTACCACTCAGAACTATGCTTCACCCAAACTAGTCTCCAGACCAGTTTTTTTGTGTGTGTTTTCTTCCATTTGGAATGTTTTCTCTCCTGTTAATTCCCTTCTTTCCTTCTTTTTTGTACTGTTTGACTCTTTATAAATAGAACTATTTTATTCTATAGTTATTTGTCTCTAATTCTCTCCCAGTCATTATAAACATCTGAGGTCAAAACTAGGTTTGCTCCTTTTCCCCCCAAAAAAGTTTTAATCAGTTTTTTTAAATGTCCATTATATGTCAGCCCTCTAGCCAGATTTTTTAAATAGACTATTTTTAAGAATAGCTTTATATTTACAGAAAAATTAAGATTGTAGTACATAGAGTTCCTATGTACCTCACTCAATTTCCCCTATTAATATCTAACATTGGTGTGATACATTTGCCACAATTAATGAACCAATATTGATACATTAGTATTAACTAAGTCCATAGTTTACCCAGACTTCCTTAGTTTTTAACCAAATGTCTTTTTCTGTTCTGAGATCCCATAACAATACCATATCACGGTTTTCATGTCTCCGTTACTCTTGGCGGTGAGAGTTTTTAGATTTTCCTTGTTTTTGATAACCTTGGTAGTTTTGAAGGGTACTGATCAAATGTTTTATAGGATTTTCTTCTACTGGAATTTGATGTTTTCCTGATGGTTAGACTGGGGGTTTTGTGGGAGGAAAATCTCCAAGAACCATTGTTATTACATTGTATCAAAAGTACACAGTATTAGTGTGATTTATCACTGTTGCTATTTCTTTGTTCATTTTAGCTAAGGTATGTTTCTTCAGGTTTTTCCACTGTAAAGTTATGTACCTCCTGTCGCTTTCCCAACTTATACTATTTGAAAGGATGTCACTGTGTATGACCCATCCTTAGGGGTGAGGATTTATGGAAGGCAGAGTATCTACATAAATCATTTAGGATTCTTTTGCAAGAGAGATTTCTCTTCTTCCTATTTATTAAACTATTCAATAATTTATGTCAGTGTGGACTTCTGGATATTTATTTTATGTTGTGTGTTATAGTCCAGTAGCCCTTTATTTCTCAAATTGTTTCAGCCTTGGCCATTAGGAGTTCTTTCAGCTGGTTCCTGCTTCTCTTCAGTATATCCCCACCAATGTAGGGGGTTTTATTGTTGTTGCTTGCTTTTTGAGCACTTCCCTACTTGCTGGCCCTGTAAGATGCTCTAGGCATATCTTGTATATTCCCTGCTTCAGTACCCAAATCAGCCATTTCTTTAAGAAGCCCTGGTTTTTCTTATTGGAAAATGGTCTTCGTTAGAATCTAAGATCTGGGTGCTAAGCATGCCCATTTTACTGGTATGTGGTTGCTTCTAGATCAGGTTAGCTAACATAGCAAAGAAATGTATGTATGTATCATAACCTGCATATATACACTTATCTATAAGTATATCTGTATATAACCATTTGTATTTATATTAAGCTAAATATGAGTTCATATTGATATCTCCAGCTGTAATCTGTTTCCACATGGCTCATTCTAGCCTCATTTTCTTGTTTATCTGTAAATTTCCACTCCAGTCCACCAACTACCATCCGCTTACTTAATTGTTCAGTTCCAGTATACGTAGACAGTGGTTTCAGAATTTTTCGCCCATACAACCATGAGTACAAGTGTGTCAACTAAGATGACAGCACTTATGTGCAGTTCCTTTTGCCTCTAGTCTTACAGACTCTACTCCTTTTCAAAGTTGTTTAGTGCTCCCCTACCACCTTTTTCTCAAATAATAAATCTTAAAAAAAAAAAAAAGAAATAGAGCCCCACATATACAGTCAACTGATATTTGGCAAAGACAGAAAGGCAATTTAATGGGAACGAGATAGTCAACAAATGGTGCTGAAAAATTAGATGTTCATTTGCAAAAAAAAAAAAAAATTAATCTAGATGCAGACTTTGCACTTTCATAAAAAATTTAACTGAAAATGAATCATACACTTAAATATAAAATTCAGCATGATAAAACTTCTAGAAGAAAATATGAGAGAAAATCTAGGTGCTTTTTCATAAGCTTTTTCATACATTTGTAATCAGTACAGTTAGGTCCACTTGTCACCATCTGTCTTCCTTTATGAGATCTTCTGACCTTCTAAATAGGTTTTTTAAATTTGCATATATTAATGTTCACACTTTGTGCTGTAAAGTTCTGTAAGTTTTGGGGAGAAAAAAAACAAACAATGCCTGGTATCATATAGCATAGTTTTACTGCCATAAAAATCCCCTATTCTTCATGTATTCTACCTTTTTTCCCTTCCCCAAATTCTTGGTAACCACTGATGTTTTTACTGTCTCTGTGGTTTTGCCTTTTTCAAAATGTCATATAATTAAAATCACGTGTAGCCTTTTCAGACTGGCTGTCCTTACTTCACCATTTAAGATTCCCTTGTGTCTTTCCATGGCTTATTAGCTCATTTCTTTTTATTGCTGAATAATTCTATTTTATAAATATACCACAGTTTGTTTGTTTATCCATGCACCTACCGAAGGACATCTTGGTTACTTCTGGTTTGGGGTTATTATGAATGAAGCTTCTATAAACATTTGTGTGCTGAGTTTTTGTGTGAAAATAATTTTTGAAATCAGGGTGAGCATCTTGGAGTGCAGTTGCTGGATCATATGGTAAGACTACATTTATCTTCTTAAGAAACTGCCAAACTGCCTTCCAAAGTAGCTGTACCATTTTGTGTTCCCACCAGCAAAAAATGAGAGTTCCTGTTGCTCCAAGTCCTCATCAGCATTTGGTGGTGTCAGTGTTTGGATTTTAGCTAATCTAATTGGTCTGTAGTGGTGTCTCATTGTTGTTTAATTTGCAATTCCCTGATGACATATGATGTTGAGTATCTTTTTATATGCTGATTTACCATCTCTGTTTATCTTATTTGATGAGGTGTCTGTTCATATCTTTCCATTTTTAAATTGGGGTTGTTTTCTTATTGCTGAATTTTAAGAATTCTTCTTATATTTTGGATATAAGATCTTTACTAGATATGTGTTTTATGAAAATGTTTTTCCAGTCTGTGGCTTGTCTCTTCATTCTCTTAACCATGTCTTTCACTGAGCAGAAGTTTTAAATTTCAGTCACGTCCAACTTAATATTTTTTTCTTTCATGGATTGTCCTTTTGTTGTATCTAAAAACTTATTGCTAAGCCCAAGGTTACCTAGATTTTCTCTCATATTTTCTTCTGGAAGTTTTATCATTCTGAATTTTACATTTAAGTGTATGATTCATTTTCAGTTAAATTTTTTATGAAAGTGCAAAGTCTGCATCTAGATTAATTTTTTTTTTTTTTTGCAAATGAACATCTAATTTTTCAGCACCATTTGTTGACTATCTCGTTCCCATTAAATTGCCTTTCTGTCTTTGCCAAATATCAGTTGACTGTATATGTGGGGCTCTATTTCTTTTTTTTTTTTTTTAAGATTTATTATTTGAGAGAGAGAGAGAGAGAGCTTGGGAAGGGGCAGAGGGAGAGAATGTCCAAGCAGACTCCCGCTGAGTGGGGAGCCTGATGTGGGTCTCCATCCCATGAGCCATGAGATCAGGAGCTGAGTCCAAATCCAAGAGTCAGATGCTTACCCTACTGAGCCACCTAGGCATGTGGGGCTCTATTTCTGGGCTCTCTGTTTTGAGCCATTTATCAGTGTGCCTATTCTTTCAATAATGCACTGTTCTGATCACTATAGCTTACAATAAGTCTCAAAGCCAGACAGTGTCAGTCTTCCAATTTTGTCCTTCAGTATTATGTTGGCTATTGTATTTGGGTCTTTTGCCTTTTCATACAAACTTTAGAATCACTTTATAGAGACTTATAAAATAGTTTGTTGGGATTTGGATTGGAATTGTATTGAATATATAGAGGAGTTGGGAAGAATTGACAGCTTAACAAAATCAAGAATATCTGTCTGTTTAGACCCTTCAGAATTCTGTAGTTTCCCACATAGAGATCCTGCACATATATCATTGGATTTATACCTAAGAATTGCGGTCTTTGTTGCTATTTTAAATGGTATCATGTTCTTAATTTCAAATTATAATTGTTTATTGCTGGTATATAGGAAAACAATTGATTTTTGTATTTGAGACTTGTGTTCTGAGATCTTGCCATAATCACTTATTAGTTCCAAGTGGTTTTCTGTTTTTTCTTTTTTCTTTCAGCTCTTTGGGATTGTTCACACAGTCAGTCATGTTATCTGGGAAGAACAACATTTTAATTTATTTTTTCCCCCAGTCTGTCTACATTTTCCCCCATTTGGTGTATGCTTGGACTGCCTAGAACTCCCAGTATGATGTTGAATAAGAATGGTAAGAGGGTATATGCTTGCTTTTTCCCAACTAGAGGGAAAAACCCCAGTTTCTCACCATTAAATATGTTACCTATAGGTTTTTGGTAGACACTCTTTATCAAGTTGAAGAAGTTCCTATCTATCCGTAGTTTACTGAGAGTTTTTATAATGAATAGGTGTCGGATTTTGTCAAATACTTTTCCTTTATCAATTGATGTGATCATATACTTTCTCTTCCTTACTATGTTGATGGGGGTGGATTATGTTAACTGATTTTCAAATGCTGACCCAGTGTTGCATACCTAGAATAAACTCTTCTTGGTTGTGGTTTTAAGTTCATTTTATACATTGTTAGATTTGATTTACTAATGTTTTAAGATTTTAAAATTTATATTGGTCAGTAGTTTTACATTCTTATGTCTTTATCTGGTTTGGGTAGTAGGGTAATGCTGGTCTCATAGAATGAAATAGAAAGTAGTCTCTCCCCTTCTAATTTCTAGAAGAGATTGTAGAGAACTGGTATCATTTATTTCCTCAACATTTGGTAGAATTCACCAATAAAGTCATCTGAGGCTGGTGCTTTTATTCACTATTGATTTAATACCTTTAATAGATATAGGCTGACTTGGATTATCTGCCTGTTCTCTTTTGAATGTTCATAGTTTGTATCTTTGAAGGAACTGGTCTGTTTTATCTAAGATAAAAAATGTGTGGTTATAAAGATGTTCATAGTAGTTTTTTATTATCCTTTTAATGTCAGTGCATCAGTAGTAATGAAAATCTCTTTTATTTCATTTATTTATTTATTTATTTATTTATTTATTTATTTATTTATTTATTTTTTGTGTAGTGTTCAATGATTCATTGTTTGTGTATAACACCCAGTGCTCCATGCAATACATGCCCTCCTTAATACCCATCACCGGGCTAACCCAACCCCCCAACCCCCTCCACTCTAAAACCCTCAGTTTGTTTCTCAGAGTCCATAGTCTCTCATGGTTCATCTCTCCCTCTGATTCCCCCCACTTCATTAGCACTCACCATAGCACATACCCTCCCCAATATCTATCACCCAGCCACCCCATCCCTCCCACCCCCCACCACTGCAGCAACCCTCAGTTTGTTTCCTGAGATTAAGAATTCCTCATATCAGTGAGATCATATGATACTTGTCTTTCTCTGATTGAGTTATTTCACTTAGCATAATACCCTCTACTTCCACCCATGTCTTTGAAAATGGCAAGATTTCAGGTTTTTTGATGGTTGCATAATATTCCATTGTATATATATACCACATCTTCTTTATCCATTCATCTGTTGATAGACATCTCAGCTCTTTCCATAGTTTGGCTATTGTGGACATTGCTGCTATAAACATTGGGGTGCACGTACCCCTTCAGATCACTACATTTGTATCTTTTTGGTAAATACCCAGTAGTGCAATTGCTGGGTTATAGGGTAGCTCTATTTTCAACTTTTTGAGGAACCTCCATACTGTTTTCCAGAGTGGCTGCACCAACTTGCATTCACACCAACAGTGTAGGAGGGTTCCCCTTTCTCCACATCCCTGCCAACATCTGTCGTTTCCTGACTTGTTAATTTTAGCCATTCTGACTGGTGTGAGAGGTTTTGATTTGGATTTCCCTGATGCTGAGTGATATTGAGCACTTTTTCATGTGTCTGTTGGCCATTTGTCTGTCTTCTTTGGAAAAATATCTGTTCATTTCTTCTGCCCATTTCTTGATTGAATTATTTGTTCTTTGGGTGTTGAGTTTGATAAGTTCTTCATAGATTTTGGATAAGAGCCCTTTATCTGATATGTCATTTGCAAATATCTTCTCCCATTCTTTCAGCTGTCTTTTGGTTTTGTTGACTGTTTCCTTTGCTGTGCAAAAGCTTTTTATTTTGATAAAGTCCCAATAGTTCATTTTTGCCCTTGCTTCTGGCGATGTTTCTAGGAAGAAGTTGCTGTGGCTGAGGTCGAAGAGGTTGCTGCCTGTGTTCTCCTCAAGGATTTTGATGTATTCCTGTCTCACATTTAGGTCTTTCATCCATGGTCAGTCTATTTTTGTGTGTGGTGTAAGGAAATGGTCCAGTTTCATTGTTCTGGCTGTGGCTGTCCAATTTTCCCAACACCATTTGTTGAAGAGACTGTCTTTTTTCAATTGGACATTCTTTCCTGTTTTATCGAAGATTAGTTGACCATAGAGTTGAGGGTCCATTTCTGGGCTCTCTATTCTGTTCCATTGATCTATGTGTCTGTTTTTGTGCCAGTACCATTCTGTCTTGATGATGACAGCTTTCTAATAGAGCTTGAAGTCCGTAATTGTGATGCCTCCAGCTTTGCTTTTCTTTTTCAACATTCCTCTGGCTATGCAGGGTCTTTTCTGGTTCCATACAAATTTTAGGATTATTTGTTCCATTTCTTTGAAAAAAGTTGATGGTATTTCGATAGGGATTGCATTAAATGTGTAGATTGCTCTAGTAGGGTTGACATTTTCACAGTATTTCTTCTTCCAAACCATGAGCATGGAACGTTTTTCCATTTCTTTGCGTCTTCCTCAGTTTCTTTCACGAGTATTCTATAGTTTTCTGAGTACAGATTCTTTTCCTCTTTGGTTAGATTTATTCCTAGGTATCTTACAGTTTTGGGTACAATTGTAAATGGGATTGACTCCTTAATTTCTCTTTCTTCTGTCTTATTGTTGGTGTATAGAAATGCAACTGATTTCTGTGCATTGATTTCATATCCTGCCACTTTACTGAATTCCTTTATGAGTTCTAGCAGTTCTGGGGTGGAGTCTTTTGGGTTTTCCACATAAAGTATCATATCATCTGCAAACAGTGAGAGTTTGACTTCTTCTTTGCCGATTTGGATGCCTTTTATTTCTTTTTGTTGTCTGATTGCTGTGGCTAGGACTTCTAGTACTGTGTCGAATAGCAGTGGTGATAGTGGACATCCCTGCCGTGTTCCTGACCTTAGGGAGAAAGCTCTCAATTTTTCCCCCGTTGAGAATGATATTCACTGTAGGTTTTTCATAGATGGCTTTTATGATATTGAGGTATGTACCCTCTATCCCTACACTCTGAAGAGTTTTGATCAAGAAAGGATGCTGTACTTTGTCAAATGCTTTTTCTGTATCTGTTGAGAGGGTCATATGGTTCCTGTTCTTTTATTAATGTATTGTATCACATTGATTGATTTGTGGATGTTGAACCAACCTTGCAGCCCAGGAATAAATCCCACTTGGTCGTGATGAGTAATCCTTTCAATGTACTCTTGGATCCTATTGGCTAGTATTTTGGTGAGAATTTTTGCATCCATGTTCATCAGGGATATTGGTCTATAATTCTCCTTTTTGATGGGGTTTTTGTCTAGTTTTGGGATCAAGGTAATGCTGGCCTCATAAAATGAGTTTGGAAGTTTTCCTTCCATTTCTATTTTTTGGAACCTATTCTTAAAGAAGAATAGGTATTAATTCTTCTTTAAATGTTTGGTAGAATTCCACTGGGAAGCCATCTGGTCCTGGGCTCTTGTTTGTTGGGAAATTTTTAATGACTGCTTCAATTTCCTTAGTGGTTATGGGTCTGTTCAGGTTTTCTACTTCTTCCCAGTTCAGTTTTGGTAGTTGATACATCTCTAGGAATGCATCCATTTCTTCCAGGTTATCTAATTTTCTGGCATAGAGTTGCTCATAATATGTTCTTATAATTGTTTGTATTTCTTTGGTGTTGGTTGTGATCTCTCCTCTTTCATTCATGATTTTATTTATTTGGGTCCTTTCTCTTTTCTTTTTGATAAGTCTGGCCAGGGGTTTATCAATCTTGTTAATTCTTTCAAAGAACCAGCTCCTAGTTTCGTTGATCTGTTCTATTGTTCTTTTGGTTTCTATTTCATTGATTTCTGCTCTGATCTTTACTATTTCTCTTCTCCTGCTGGGATTAGGCTTTATTTGCTGTTCTTTCTCCAGCTCCTTTAGGTGTAGGGTTAGGTTGTGTATTTGAGATCTTTCTTGTTTCTTGAGAAAGGCTTGTATTGCTATGTACTTTCCTCTTAGGACCGCCTTTGCTGCATCCCAAAGATTTTGAACAGTTGTGTTTTCATTTTCATTGGTTTCCATGAATTTTTTAAATTCTTCTTTAATTTCTTGGCTGACCCATTCATTCTTTAGTAGGATGCTCTTTAGCCTCCATGTATTTGAGTTCTTTCTGACTTTCCTCTTGTGACTGAGTTCTATTTTCAAAGCACTGTGGTCCGAAAAGTTGCAGGGAATGATCCCAGTCTTTTGGTACCAGTTGAGACCTGATTTGTGACCTAGGATGTGATCTATTCTGGAGAAGGTTCCATGGGCACTAGAGAAGGATGTGTATTCTGTTGCTTTGGGATGGAATGTTCTGAATATATCTGTGAAGTCCATTTGGTCCAGTGTGTCATTTAAGGCCTTTATTTCCCTGTTGATCTTTTGCTTAGATGATCTGTCCATTTCCGTGAGGGGGCTGTTGAAGTCCCTTACTATTATTGTATTGTTGTTGATGTGTTTCTTTGATTTTGTTATTAATTGGCTTATATAATTGGCTGCTCCCATGTTAGGGGCATAGATATTTACAACTGTTAGATCTTCTTGTTGGATAGACCCTTTAAGTAGGATATAGTGTCCTTCCTCATCTCTTATTATAGTCTTTGGTTTAAGATCTAATTTGTCTGATATAAGGATTGCCACCCCAGCTTTCTTTTGATGCCCATTAGCATGGTAAATTGTTTTCCACCCCCTCACTTTCAATCTGGAGGTCTAAAATGAGTCTCTTGCAGGCAGCATATCGATGGGTCTTGTTTTTTTATCCAGTCTGATACCCTGTGTCTTTTGATTGGGGCATTTAGCCCATTTATATTCAGGATAACATTTGAAAGATATGAATTTAGTGCCATTGTATTGCGTGTAAGGTGACTGTTATTGTATATTGTCTGTGTTCCTTTCTGGTCTATGTTACTTTTAGGCTCTCTGTTTGCTTAGAGGACCCCTTTCAATATTTCTTGTAGGGCTGGTTTCGTGTTTGCAAATTCTTTAGTTTTTGTTTGTCCTGGAAGCTTTTTATCTCTCCTTCTATTTTCAATGACAGCCTAGCTGGATAGAGTATTCTTGGCTGCATATTTTTCTCGTTTAGTGCTCTGAATATATCATGCCAGTCCTTTCTGGCCTGCCAGGTGTCTGTGGATAGGTCTGCTGCCAATTTAATGTTTCTACCATTGTAGGTTACTGATCTCTTGTCCTGAGCTCCTTTCAGGATTTTCTCTTTGTCTCTGAGACTTGTAAGTTTTACTACTAGATGTCGGGGTCTTGACCTATTTTTATTGATTTTGAGGGGGGTTCTCTGTGCCTCCTGGATTTTGATGCCTGTTTCCTTCCCCAAATCAGGTAAGTTCTCTGCTATAATTTGCTCCAATATACCTTCTGCCCCCTCTCTCTTTCTTCTTCTGGGATCCCAGAAGAAGAATATTCTAATATTCTAATATTGTTTCATCTTATGGTATTGCTTATCTCTCATATTCTGCCCTCATGATCCAATAGTTGCTTATCTCTCTTTTTCTCTGCTTCTTTATTCTCCATCATTTGGTCTTCTATATTACTCATTCTCTCTTCTGCCACATTTATCCTAGCAGCTGAAGCCTCCATTTTTTGTTGTACCTCATTAATAGCCTTTTTGATTTTGACTTGGTTAGGTTTTAGGTCTTTTATTTCTCCAGAAAGGGTTTCTCTAATAACTTCCATGCTTTTTTCAAGCCCAGCTAGTATCTGTAATCATCATTCTGAACTCTAGCTCCGACATCTTACTAATGTCCATATTGATTAGGTCCCTGGCAGTTGGTACTGCCTCTTGTTCTTTTTTTTTGAGGTGATTTTTTCCATCTTGTCATTTTGTCCAGAGGAGAATAGATGAATGAGAGAGCAAAATGCTAACAGTGTAACAATGACCCCAGAAAAATATACACTAAACAAATCAGAAGAGACCCAAAACTGGGAGGAAAAGAAAAGGAAAGAAAGAAAGAAAAAAAAAAGAATATGATCAAATATGATCAGGCTGGTGAACAGATCAGTGCCACACACTAGATGTTGGGTGCATTTTGGTCTGTTAGAGGAAACTGCCTCCCAAAATTTTAAAGAAAAAAAACTTACATATGTACAAAAATAAGGGTAAATACAATTAAGGGATGGAATATGATTGTAAGGATGAAAATTATAAAAGATTTTATAAAAGGAATTGATAAGATAAGAAGTTGGTTGACAAGAGAAAGAGAAATTTAAAAAAAAAAGGGAGAGAATGTGATCAGGCAGGAGACTAGAACAAAGCCGTACACTAGAGATTTGGGGTATATTTTAGTCTGTTTTAAGAAACTGTATCCCAAAATTTTAAAGAGAGAACAACTTGTATATATACAAAAAATAAGGTTAACTACAATGAAGGGATAGAATATGACTCTGAAAATGAAAAATAAAAAAAGTGGATGTGAGGGCGATCTGGCTGCGACATCTGTCACCCCATTGATCGCCAGGGTTGATTCGGCTGATCTGGCTGGCTAGGCGGGTGTCCCCTTCCTCCCTCACCGCTCCATGTGCATCCCTCCCGAAGCTGTGCGCTCGGTCGAAGAGGACGAACTTCCCCGATAGAGGAGGACCGTTCTTCGGTCAAGGGTATATGAGTAGCTGCGCTCCCCTGCTAGAACCTCCAAACAAGCTCTCTCAAGGTCCATTTGTAGGAGAACGTAGGGTAGTCAAGCTTCCAAGACTCCAGACACATCCAAATGAGGCGCTGCACATGGCAGTCTGCCTTTAAAAAATAATAATAAATAAATAAATAAATAAATAAATAAATAAATAAATAAATAAAAGAAAAATAAAAAAGTGATCAATAAGATGTTGATTGAAAAAGGGAAAAAGAAAAATTAAAAAAAAAAGAAAATTAAAAAAATTAATTTTGAAAGAATAAAGAATCATGGGGAAAAAAGCCATGAATTCTATGAGTTGTATTCCCGTAGTGCTGGATTTCTGCTATTCTCATTGATCGGTAAACTTGGTCTTGGCTGGCTGTTCTTGCTGATCTTCTGGGGGCGGGGCCTGTTGCCATGGTTCCCAGATGTCTTTGCCAGAGGAGGAATTGCCCCACCCTTGCCGGTCCGGGCTAAGCAATCTGCTCAGGTTTGTTCTTGGGAGCTCTTGTTCCCTGCAAGCTTTTCGTTCAGCTTTGGAGGCCGAGATTGAAAACGGCAGCCTCCCAATCTCCGCCCAGGAGAAGCCGAGAACTTGGGGCCCCACCCCTCAGTGCACCCCCAGAGAAAAGCAGACAGTCACTCCCATCTCCCCATCTCTGGCCGTACTCCGTGCTCACCCAGCCCAGGACAGAGCGTTTCTATCTCTGGCACACGACCCCATGTGGAGTCTCCAAACCCAGCAGATGCCTGCAGTGCACTCCCGTGCCACTCCTCCCGGGGGAGGAAGGGGAGTCTCCCTGGATCTGCTGCTTGTTAGGTCCCTGCTGGAGGAGCAGTGGCCCAACTGTGCTGCGGATCACGGTTTATGGCAACCCCGAGCTGAGAGCCTGCTCCTCGGCTCCATCTGGGCAGCCAGCTTCGCTGCTCAGATACCTGGGAGCTCTGCCGCACTCAGACACCCCCAGTCTTTCTGTGACGCCGAGGGTCCTGAGACCACACTGTCCCAGTGAGGGTTTCACCTCCTGCTTAGCCACTGGAGCGACGTCCCTCAGCGGAACCAACTTCTAAAAGTTCTGATTTTGTGCTCTGCGGCTCTATCACTTGCCAGGAGCGGCCGACAGAGGCCCCCTACCCCGCCGTTTATCTTCCCGAATATCACCTCGGATTCACTTCTCCACACGTCCTACCTTCCAGAAGGTGGTCACTTTTCTGTTCAGAGAGTTGCTGCTATTCTTTTCTTTGATCTCTTGTTGAGTTCCTACGTGTTCAGAATGGTTTGATCCCTATCTAGCTGAATTCCTGGGACCAGACAAAATTTAGGTCTCCTACTCCTCTGCCATCTTGCTCTCCCTCTCTTTTATTTCTAATACAATTAATTTGTGTCTTCTTCTTTTTTTGTTTTTCCTGGTTAGCATGACTAGTGGTTTATCAATTTAATGGTATTTTCAAAGAACCAGCTTCTATCTTTTTGATTTCATCTTTTGTTTTCCTGTTTCCAATTTGAGATATCTGCTCTAATTTTTATTATTTCTCTTCTCCTTTTCTTTGGCTTACATTTCTTTCTTTAGTTCCTAAGGTAGAAACCTAGCCTACTAATTTGTGATCTGTTTTTTTAAAAACATATGGATTTTAATGCTATAAATTTTCCTCTATGTACTGCTTTCACTGCATCCCACAAATTTTGCTAAGTTGTATATTTATTTAGTTCAAAATATTTTTAAATACCTCTTTAGATTTCTTCTTCTCTGTGTTATTTACCAGTGTGTTGTTTAATCTCCAAATATTGAGACTTTTCCAGATATCTTTCTATTATTGATTTCTATGTTAAGTCAGTTAAGATCTGAGAACATGCTTTACATGATTTCCACTTTTTAAAATTTGTTAAAATGTATTTTATGGAGCCACATGTGTTCTGTCTTGGTGAATTTTCTGCATGAGCTTAAGAGAAATATGTATTCTGATGTTGGATCAAAAATTCCATAAATGTCAATTAGTACTATTTGAGTCAACTCTATCCTTACTGATTTTTTGCCTTCTTAATGTACCAATTTCTGAAAAAGAGATGTTGAGCCTTAAGCTACAATATTCTATCAATTTTCTACTCACATATTTCGACAACCTGTTCGGTGTATGCTCGTTAATGATTACAATGTCTTCTTGGAGAATTAACCCCCTTCCTTATCTTATATAATGCCTCTCTTTATCACTGATAATTTTCCTTTTCCTGAAGTCTGATTTATTTAAAATTAAGACAGCTACTCCTACTTTCTTATATCTTTTTCCATCTCTTTACTTTTAACCTATTTGTATCTTTTTATTTAAAGCAGATTTTTGGTAGAGAACATACATAGTTGGGGCTTGTTTTTTATTCACTCTGGTAATCCCTTTCTTTGATGTACTTAGACCAACTTCTTAAAAAGAGTCTGAGCTTTGCAGCTCTTTTATTTTTAAAATTTTTAAAAATTTTTTTAATTTAAATTCAGTTAGCCAACATATGGTAGTACATCATTAGTTTCAGATGTAGAGTTCAGTAATTCATCAGTTGCATGTAAAACTCAGTGCTCATTACATCAAGTGCCCTCCTTAATGCCCATCACCCAATTACCCCATCCCCCACCCACCTCCCCTCCAGCAGCCCACACTTTGTTTCCTATTCTTAAGAGTCTCTCATGTTTTTTCTCCTTCTCTGATCACTTACCATTGTTTTCCCTCCCTTCCCCTATAATCCTCTGTGCTGTTGCTTATATTCCATATATAAGTAAGCAGCTCTTTCAACTATAATCCATTTTTACTATACTGAAGCCCTGTATATGTGGTGATATGGGGTGGGGGATGGGAATTTTCTTACAATCTTATGAGTAAATTTCAATCTTTTAATAAACCTGTGTCAGTGGGCTGTGACCTTCACAAGTATTTTTCACCTTTATCCCTCTATCCCTTCTCACCTCCTCCACCCCACCTTTACATAAGACAGGAAGGGCAGAGAGAGTCAGGGGAATGTTCTTCTCTCAGATGAAATATAGCTTCTGATAAAGTCTTTTTTTTTCCACTGGAGAGCAGATCTTTGATACAGAGAATACTTTGGGCATATTTCCAAATTGTCACTTTTCTCTTCCCCTTGCCAAAAAAATGAAGTGACTTTTTTCTTGTCTCTTCACCAGGAAAACTTCTTGGAGCTCTTGAAGGTACAAACCCATTAAAGTATGCCCCTCACCCCTAAGACTGTAGCTTCCAAACCTTCTCACTCTTATGATAGTCCACATTTAGCCTCCAGTAATTCATCAAAATTGCCCTTTAAGCATTTCTATCAGTTGCTAACTCTAGAGGGTCCTATTCTAGGTAAGATGATCTTGGCTGTCATTCTTCTTATTTACTTCTCTCCCCAGATTTCAGATGATCATTTGCCCTGTGACTTTGATGGACCTGCCCAAGAAAAGTCACTGGTTTTAATTTTTCAGCTTTTTTTTCATGCTGTAAGGTTGGAAGTGACAACTTCCAAGCCCTTATATGCATGAACTCTACTCCATTTTGTAGCCCTTTAAGACCCCAACACACTGTCTTATGTTAGCAAGTGTTTGTTAAATGATCAAATTAGCAGAAAAAATGAATCAAGTTTAGGTACAACTGAAAAAAATTTCCCAGGTTCTCAAGAATTGCCTATTAGAAATAAAATTAGAAAACATGGGAAAAAAGAATGCAGAGTAACCATCATTCTCTATTATTTTCAAAATGCATTTTGTGTGATTTGGATATAAAACAATTACACAGGGTAAAAACTAGATGATTTTTTAGAAACACAGTTGTTTTAAATTGCCAAACCAAATATTCAATTATATACTTATTTCCAAAACTTCAAGTAAGGCATGGGTATAGAAATTAAAATGGGGATATATCCCCTCAACCACAGCTTGGCCCTCCTAATCACCATATTAAGAATGGTGGTTGTTGTTGTTGTTTTTTAATATGTTTTCAAGATCTTTCTATGTCATTACATACAAGCCTCCCTCAACCCCTCTTTAATCTGGCAAATCGTTACGGTGTACCTTATCAATGCAAGTACTGTTCTAGATGCTAGAGGTATTAGCAGTGAGCAAGACAAAATTCTTACCTTTATAAATCTTACAGAGTACTGAGAGATACAGATAATAAACGTAGATAAATGAATATATAATATAATGTCAGAAACTGATAAGTTTAATGAAGAAATTAAAGCAAGAGTGGTCAAGAAAGGCTTTGTTCTTCTTTACATTTTCATTCTTTTTTTTATGCCCTTTTACTCAGGTAATATACCTTAGTAGATCCCTGTGGTTTACTTCTTAGCAACCCTTGCTTAATAGAATTGAAATATAATTCCAAGATTTCTATTAAAATACCTGTATCTAGCTAATCTCAAATTTATTTTTTCTTGTGACTCATTGATTGTTTCATTCATTTCACAGCTCTTCATCAAAAGCCACCATTTGCCAGACACTGTTCTATATGTTGAGAAACTAAAGATGGAGGTATACACCTGGGGATAGTAGGTAGATGTAAGAATTAGGGTAATCTTGCTAGGGTATCTAAAGCACTAAACACATCTCTGTTTCAATATGTTCTTATATTGGCTTAAGTTATTCTTTTATTATAGCCCACTGCTAATGTAAGTCTATATGGCTTTCAACACCCTCTCTCAGTTTGCCTATTCCTTTCTTCTACAAAGTGGGAGCAGAAGAAAGAGAAGTTATAGTGTCTATACAGAGAGTATGCAACTTGTCCCACGGCCAGATTGTCTCTAATCAGATGTTAAATATTCATTTTCCCAGCGAACAAAACTACAACTGCCCCAGTGCTACCCCTTTATACTTGGAAGCGAGTATAATTGATTTTATATGGAGAGTACTTTCTTTTTCTCTTGTCTCATTTACAAATTGCTTCATTAGGAGTGTTCTTGAGAAAGTGGCTTTTGAAAGAGTCTATATCTCACACACAGACCAGTGTAAACAAGTTTTCTGAAAAGAGACTTAGATTTGTTTCATGATAATCACATGTAGCATTAAATGGGGGAGAAGAAGGGGAGAGAAATCCAAACTCCCAAACAAATGAAATATTGAAAATGTTAAACAATTCAAAATGAAATAATAAAGCACTGGGAAAACAGTAGAATAAGCAATATGGCTTTTCTACTGCTTGCAAAACCAGGGGCTGGAAAGAGGGGGAAATAGTTATTGCTCAAGGGGCATAAAGTTTCAGTTACGTAAGATGATTAAGTTCTAGTGATCTGCTGCATGGCATAGTACCTATACTTAACAATATGGTTTTGTGTGCTTTAAAATATGGTAAGAGGATAGCCCTCATATTAAGTGTTCTTTAACGCACACACATGCAATACAAAAAACAGAAAATGTTTGGAAGTGGTGGATATGTTTAATACCTTCATTTTGTGGTGATGGTATCATGGGCATATGCATACATCCAACTCATCAAGAATATGTACAATTTTTTATATATTAATTATATCTCAATGAAGTTTAAAAAACTTCAATTTTGTGTGTTTTGGATTAGAAAAAAATACATAAATTAAAAACTGAACAATTCTTGGGGGTGCCTGGGTGGCTCAGTAGTTAAGTGTCTGCCTTCGGCTCAGGTCATGATCCCAGTGTCCTGGGATCGAGCCCTGTGTCGGGCTCCCTCCTCGGCAGGAAGCCTGCTTCTCCCTCTCCCACTCCCCCTGCTTGTGTTCCCTCTCTCCCTGTGTCTCTATCAAATAAATAAATAAATAAATCTTTAAAAAAAAAAACTGAACAATTCTTAAAAACATAAAAGACTTGGCATAGTGTCAAATGTTGTGGAAAATGGCCAAATAATTGAGTGCCTGGGTGGCTCAGATGGTTAAGCATCTGCCTTCAGCTCAGGTCATGATCCCCATGTCCTGGGATCAAGTCCTGCATTGGGCTTCCTGCTCCTTGGGGAGCCTGCTCCTCCCTCTGCCTCTGCCTCTGCCTCTGCCTCTCTCTCTCTCTCTCTCTCTTTCTCTCTCTCTCTCATGAGTAAATAAATAAAATCTTAAAAAAAAAAGAAAAAAGAAAATGGCCAAATAATTGGTCAAATGTTTTGAAGATATGGTCTATGTTTAAAGTGTACCAACTAATATTCTCAAGGATCCTGCAAGATGGGTGTTTTATCATTGTACTATCTTACAGATATTGAAGCAGTGGATCAGAGAGAAGGGGGGTTTTAACCAAGGTACCAGCCAGTAAGTAGCAATAGTGGTGCCCATCCTTTGTCTTTTGTATCCCCAATCTATTGTCTTTCTATTAGATTAATTTGTTTCAATGACTTATCTGAGGTCATATGTTTTGAGGAAGCTCTAAAGACAAAACAGACTAAATACAGTGGCATCTGACAAGTAAATAGTTAATTAGATGTATGCACAGTTAATCTGAACAATTCAGAACTAAAATTCTCTCTTCATTCCCCCTCAATGATTTGTTTTTCCTGAGTCACTGCTCATAGCATTCCTCTCACTTGGATTGGTTCATCTCTCCCTGCCATCTATCCTTTTCAAGTTTCTCCTTTGCCCTGAGGCTTTCCTCAAGTATTCCTGTAATAATATAAAATTGAAATAGGTCCAAACGGGTGAATTAGTGAATGATATTTTAAATTAAAAAAGTATTTAACATCCATTCATTGATAAAACTTCTCAGAAAAATATGAATAGAGAGGAATTTCCTGAACTTGATAAATAGCATTTAGAAAAAACCTACAGCTGCCATTGTACCTAACGGTTAAAAGACTGAATACCTTCCCCCTAAGATCAGAAACAGAGTAAGGGTGTTCATTCTCTCTTCTTTTCTCTCTTCGACACAGTGCTAGAAGTTCTATCTAGTGCAATATAATAAAAAAAAAAAAGAAAGAGAAGAAATGGAATGCAATCTGTATTGTAGGAAGGAAGAGGTAAAACTACCCCTATTTGCAGATGGCATCATTATCAATGTAGAAATCTTAAGAAATCTTCAAAAAACAAAACTCTAGATCGAAGGGAATTCTATGGGGTCAGAGAATACAGAAAAATATGCTAATCAATTTTATTTCTGTATACGAGCAATGAACACATAGACATTAAAATTAAAAATACAGTACCATTTATAATTGTCCAAAAACTGATATGCTTAGGAGCAAAGTTTTCGTGAACAGGATTTGTATGATGAAAAAAACTACATAACACTGACAAAAGAAATTAAAGATGATTAAATAAATGGAGGCATATACACATGCTTGGATTGGAAGATTCAATAAAAATGTCAGTTCTTCCCAAATTGAAATGCTGGTTTAATGTAATTTTTATCAAAATCCCAGTTATACTTTTTTGTAGATACAGACAATATTGTGCAAAAATTTACATGGAAAAGCAAAATAAGTAAAATAGGTAAAAGAAGAAAGTGGGAGAAATCTGCCTACCCAATTTGAAGATTTATTATATAGCTACAGTAATCAAGACAGTATGGTGTTGACAGAGGAATAGATACATGGATCAATGGACAGAATAGAAAATCTAAAAATATGCTCACAGAAACAACTCATCTACTTTTTGCCTAAAGTACAAAATCAATTCAAAGTAAGAAAGATTGCTTTTCAATAAAAGTTCTAGAAACACTGGACATTGATAGCCAAAACCAAAAAAAAACCCAAAAAAACAAAAAACCCCACATCAAAACTAAAAAACCTAATGTACATCTCACACTTTATGAAAATTTAACTCAAAATGCATCACAGACTTAAATGTTAAATGCAAGATTATAAATCTTTAAGGAAAAAACATACAAGAAAATCTTCAGGATCTAGGGTTAGGTGGAGTTTTTAGGCTTGACACCAAACATGAACCATAGGGAAAAAAATTGTACTTCATCAAAATTAAGAACTTTTGCTTTACAGAAGACTGTTAAGTAGATGAAAAAACATACTACAGGATAGGGAAAAATTTGCAAATCACATATTTGGCATATGAGTATCTAGAATATATAAAGAATTCTCAAAATCTGACAATCCAAAAGTAAACAGTTCAATTAGAGCATGGGCAAAAGAAATTTCACCAAAGATTTTTCAGATGGCAAATAAGCACATAAAAAGTGTTCAACATCATTAGACACTATGAAGATGAACAATTAAAACCACAATGAGGTATCACTACATATCTATTAGAATGGCTAAAGTGAAATAGGATGGCAAGACCAAATGCTGACAAGGTTGTGGGAAACCTGGATCATTCATAAGTTGCTGGTGGGGCTATAAAATGGTACAGCCACTCACTTTTAGCAGTTTCTTTAAAAACTAAACATGCAGCTATCATCTGACACAGCAATTGCATACCTGGGCAAAAATCCCAGAGAAGTGAAGATGTGTTCACATAAAAACCTGTATATAAATGTATAGCTTATTTATGTAACTTTATTTATAATAGCCCAAACTGGAAACAAACCAGATGGTCAGAGGTTAAAAAAAAACTGTGTTAAAGCTACACCATGAAAAACTCCTCAGCAATAAAAAGGAATGGAAATATTCTGTATCTTGACTATCAGTGTCAATATCCTGGTTGTGGTATTGTGCTATAGTTTTGCAAGATGTCAGCATTAGGGGAAACCGGGCAAAAAGCACATGGGATCTCTGCATTATCTCTTAGAACTGCCTTTAACGCTCCAAATATTTCAAAAAGCTCCCTTAAAATATTATGGAACTTTTATACAATGGGTACTATACGAGGTATTATCTCTCTAAACCCCTAAAATGTTAGACATAATTATGTTATCTGATGTTATATGTTCTATTATTATATTCCCAACTATAATATAAGCTTCTTGAGGGGATACATGAAGTTTCAGCACAGCATTGAGTACTTGGCAGGCATTCAGTATGTTTTATGGAATCATCTGGATATTTGCTCCCACAACCCCACTTGGTTTACCAGCATAGACAACTCACAACTGAGAACTTACTTACACTCAGTTCCTTTGCAGCTCTGCAGCATTTGACATTATTGGCCTCTTCCTCCTCAGAATTCTTTTTCTTGACTTCTGTGCCCAACCTTCTTTTGATTCCCCTAGTTATTTCATCTGCTTTATGATTCATTCTATGATACTTATCTTTCCAAATGCTACATGTAAATGTTACTTAAATTATTTTATTTGGCTTCTTTCTTTCCTTTTTCCCTTCAATTTCCATTGATAATCTCAACCATGTTTCTGCCTTTTTTTCCTTATTAAGACATCTTTACAGATGGCGTTCTAATTTTTAGTTTCAGTTCCATACCTAAGTTCCTAAACTAATTCCTCACTGTTTGCTGAACATTGCCATCTGAACTGCCCTGTGACACTTTGAACTCAACATTCCTCAAACAGAACAAACACATCATCTTATTACCCGCATCTCTGTCTTCTTTTCTGCTCCCTGTTTCTTATAAAGACACCACCAGCGTCGATGACATAAACTCCATATGTTTATTATAGGCAGTGGCCAAGAAAAGTTTTAAATTTCGCCCCAGAGAACTGGCCATCTCTTTTCTGTGCAAAAAAGGACCTCACAGCAGGCTACTTCATCTGTGGGCTCCCTGCAGAGATTATGAACATGGGCTTTGGGAGGTACATAACTCTGATTCAAGACAAAGGCTGTATTTCTCCACACTTGTATTGGATACACACCTCACAGCATATTGGCTCACCCAATTACTGCAGCCATCGCTCCTGCAACCAGCTGCACAAAAGTATAAACTGACAGGGCCTCAAGTCAGCTTCATCACATATTTCGTACCTCCTGATTTGAGGCTCCTGTGCCTTGTGGGGCTGCCTGCAGAACCTGCTTAACCATTCTTTTTTTTTTTTTTTTAAGATTTTATTTGCTTATTTTAGAGAGCACGTGTGAGTGGCCAGGTGTGGTGGGAGGGTGGGGGTCAGGGGGAGAATCTCTAGCAAACTCCATGCTGAGTGTGGAGCCAGAGGCGGGGCTTGATCCCAGGACCTTGAGATCATGACCTGAGCCAGAACCAAGAGTCGGATGCTCAACCGACTGAGCCACCCAGGTGCCCCCTGCTTAACCATTCTGACACAAGTATGTGCAACCTTTGACCAACAGTAGAGAATTGAGAGCATTTCTGAGACCTGTTCTCCATGGATCCTCAGAGATTCCTTAAGAGGACTGGATCAAGCCCCAGTTACCATAGCAATTAACCTGCTCAATAGCACATTCTTGAATTGCCATTTCACCCTTTCTGGTTTCGCACTTGCCAGATCACAGTTATGTTCTTCAAGTTCTCTTCCAAAATTAAGCTACATGAATCCTAGTCCTTGTCTCAGGCTTTGACTTTAGGGAAGCCAAGGCTAAGAATCACTGGAATGCCAAGGTAAGCTAAAACTTGTATTTTGTATTATAGGTAATGAAAAGTCACTAAAATTTTACCAGTTATAGTTTAAGATGATAAGTATATTTCTAGGGTGTAGGATAAATTGAGTGGTGGAAATTAGGAGGTTTTTGTACTCCTTCAGGACTGGGTACCAAGAACCTAAACATTTGGATAACAAGGTAGGGATAATAATAGGACCCTGTGCAGGACTTGGGTGGGGTGGGGGGGGTTATCTGATATTGGTAAGTAATGGAAGGTTGAAAAGGGAAGTGACAAAGATACTTTTGTAGCTTTAGGCCTGTAGGTTATAGGTTGAATTGTGCTGCCCCCAAAATTTACATGTTGAAGTCCAAATTTTTAATACCTCAGAATGTGACCTTATTTGGAAACAGAGTTATTGCAGATGTAACTAGTTAAGATGCAGTCATACTGGAGTAGGGTGGGCCCTTGAAAAATATGATATCCTTATAGAAAGGGGAGTTGTGGACATAGATGGCATACAGAGAACCAGGTGAAGGAATGCCAGAGATCATTAGCAACCCACCAGACCTAGGAGAGAGGCATGGAATAGATTTCTCATTCATAGCCCTAAGAAGGAACTAACCCTGCTAACATACTGATTTTGAACTCCTAGCCTCCAGAACTGAGAGAATATGTTTCTGTTTGTTAAAGCCATCCAGTTGGTGGTACTTTGTTATGGCAGCCCTAGGGAACTACTACACTAGGTAACTAGGTGCCATTAACATAGGTAAGGAAGTCAAGAGGGGGAACCCAGTTGAGGTGAGGACAAAAGTAGAGATGGGACAGTGCTTCAATTTGGGGCATACTTGATTCGTTATAAGGGAAACATAGAGACATGAGTGCCAATTGGAATTTTTGTGTGATAGGGCAAGAACATGGTCCCCATTAATTTAGTTGGAAAGGAAAGCATTATGTGAAAAGGGCAGAACTCATCCTCTGCATGTAACTAATGAATCTGCACTTGAAAAAGCATGCTCGCTCCCTTAAGCCTTAGAAGGATAGAGAGGAACCAATTAGGTAAATTGGGTGAAATTCAGATAAGGAATTTATGAGAATGAAGGATTGGCTTTGAGCAAAGATGAAAGGAAAGAAATGTACTTAGCTAGACAAAGTGATGATTAAGTGGGATTTGATGATTAGGGACACATATATTAAGGGTGAACTTCAAAGTAGAAATAAAGTGACGCAAAGAGAAAGACGCATGCATTGTACCAGTTTTATTTTATTTATTGCATAAATAAATAGTTTAAATATTTTAAACTAAATGCAGGAGATATTTTTGTACTATGGAGGTGGGAAAACCCTTTATTAATACGACAAGAAAGTGAGAAACCATAAGAGTAAAATTTAAAAAATGGATAACAGATAAATTTGAGAGTCTGGAATAAAAAACATTTGCATAAAACCACTAAAGGACAAATGAAAATAGGAAAAATATATTACATATGACTGGTAAAGGATTAATATCCAAAATCTATAAAATGTTCCTATTAGGAAAAAGTGATTAGTCTAATTTTAAAATAGGAAAATTAAGTGACATGAAAATATATTGTGGTAGGCATATAAATAATCGACAGACAGTTGGAAAGATACTCAAAGTCACTAGGTTATCAAAACATGGAAATTAAAAGTATAAAGTACATTTCTTATCATATTGGAAAAGTTTTTGGAGACCTAGAATACTTAATGTTGGTGAGGATACAGAGAAATTGGTACTTTTGTCCACTAGTGAGGGGATTAAAATGGGTCTAGCCTCTTTCGAGCCCATTTTCAAATTATTTTAAGATTAAAGGTGTATTTTTTTTTTTGATTCAGCCAGTCAGCTTGAAGGAATGTATCCTACAGTAATACTCTCACAAATTCTTTAAGAAATATGTACCATGATATTTACTGCACAGTTGTTTGGGTAATGAAAAATTAGAAGCAACCTAAATGCCACCATTAATATGGAAATAGTTAAATTAAGGGTGACGGTCATAACATGGAGGACTATGTGGCCATTATAAAAAGAAATGAGGTAGATTTCTGTACAACTGTTATGACCTAGGAAGATGTTTATGTCATATTTTTTAAGTATAGAAAAGTGAATGACGAGATGGCATTAGTCATTAGCCATATGAACCTCTTTTTTGGTAAGCAAATACATACATGTTCATTAAAAAGTTTTAATCAAGCATATCTCTGCTAGATGAGATTATGAATGATGTTTACTTTCATTTTGTGCATATCTGTATCTTTTGAAATGTTTCCAGTGTGAACGTATTTCTTTTATGATCAGACTGTTTAACAAATGGGTAAAGTAAGTCCTAGTTAAGAAAGACAAGAACAAAAAAAGGGCAGATGCTCCAGGAGTATATTGTTGAAGGCCAGGAAGGAAACACCTGAGAAAATGCTTATGAGTATGGATGGGATGTATCTGGAAGGTGTGATGCTCTACGTAGTTAGCAGTACTTTTAAAAAGATCTGTAAATTCATAATGGAATTTTAGCTTGATAAATTAAGTCAAATATATCTTTGGATTTTATGTATTTAATGTTCAGAGTTTCCACTGAAATTTTGTTATACAAAGTAATTTTTCATTTTTCCAAGGCACAAACCTGACTTGGAGGCATTTGAAAAGCTAGTTTTTGAGATGCAAGTCATTTAGTTGTGAGCAAGGTTTGCAAAAGGGCAAGCATCTTCATTTCAACAAAGCTTTGATTCTTTTCTTATTACATATACCATCGCCCTTGTGAAGTAATAAAATCTCACTGTGTGAAAAAATGGCCAATAAAGGAGAAGAAAGGTGTTTTCCGATGAGGATATTCCCTCAAGAATATCATACTGTATTAGTAATTAGGCCTTTAGATCTAGGGAAAGGTCACATCATCTGTGGTTTAGCTATTACTTGTGTTTGTCCAGCCCCTGCCCTCCCTTCCTCCTACTTCTGGTGAAAGGCCCTTTCCTCCCTGGCCACGGATAGGAGCCACATGGTCAGGATTTGGCCACTCAGAACACCTTGTTTTTCTGATTACCGTTATTAAGGCTTGAAATGATCAGAAACTGTCTTAGGTTGGGTTCCCCGGACATATACCCTGAGATGAGGAGTGTCGTTGAAGTGATTGATTAGGAAATATCCCAGGAAAGATCTAGAGGAAAGTTGGAGAGGACAAAAGTAGAACTGGGAAGGAGAGAACACCAAGCAAGTAGTGTCCAGCAGGGTCCTATGAAGGCTACTGTGTCAGGGGTCTTTAAGACCACTCCCAGGTCTGATGGTTCGCTAGGAGGATTCACAGGACTCAGCATATAGTCATGCTCATAGCTATGATTTATTACAGTGAAAGGATACAAAGCAAAATGAGCTAAGAGAAAAGGGGTGTTTAGGGTGAGGTTCAGAGGAAACCACACAAAAGCTTTCTACAGTGCTCTTTCAATGGGGTCCCACATGACACTCAGTTTCTCTAGTCAATGAACTGTGACAACACATAGGAAATGTTGTCAGCCAGGGAAGTTCATTAGAGGCTCAGTGCCCAAAGCTTTTACTGGGAGCTGGTCACATAGGCACCCTCTGCCAGGCACTTACCGAAGTTCCAAGCTCCCAAAAGGAAAGCAGGTGTTCAGCATGAACTATATTGTGTGTACAGACAGTTTAGGTACAGTAAATGGTGGAAACTCTTTTGAAATCCAAGTTCCCAGATGCTAGCCCCCAGCTAACCTTCCAAGTGGAACTTTTTAAGGCTAGCAGTTTTAGACCTGTTGTATTAACGCTTTTCTCCATAGGTACCTTTGGCTCAACCCTTTAGGGAAGCTCTGGAAATCGTGCAGGTTATACCTCACTTTTGGTTCAGGGAGCTAGAGTATATTTCCACACCTGTCAGTCATTGTTTAAAGGCTACCTGCCAGGGACATATTTTTCAAGACACTTCTAGCAATCTGTGTGGGCAGGCCCAGCTGTTCCAGCTGCCTGAGGGCAATTCTTTCAACAAAGAGATGCCGGTGTTGGCTGTTGAGAGTGACAGACACTAGGAGACATGTGCATAAAAAATGGACCTGACCCTGAGAAGGATGTGGGTGAAGTTCTGACACCATCAGCTACAGTGATCCTCCCTGGGGTTTTATATACTGAACCAGAGGTAGAGAAACCATCCTCCCGAGATAGGCAAGCTGGCATGTAAGCCTAAAGCTGCCCGCAGCCATATTCTCCACCTTCTAGAGAAGACCCTTCTGCAGTAGCCAAGAATGAAATTTGCATTCGGAGAAAAGCAAAGAAGACAGAGATAGAAAATCAGGGGTACCCAGTTCAAAGGTATTTGATAGTAAATTTTATTCTCTATTAAAGGTAGGGACTTAGATGAATGGATTTGGACAATGTGAGGTGTTTCCTAAACCAGATTTCAACAAACTAGAGCCAAATCTACTGCTTGTGCCCCCATCCCCACCCATGCACCCCTCCCAGTCTGTTTTGTAGGACCTCCCAGTCTGTTTTGATGAATGGTTTTTACATTTTTAAATGGTTGAAGGAAAAAATTAAAAGAATGTTTTTATGACACATAAAAATCATATGAAATTCAAATTTCAGTGTTTATAAAGTTTTTAATTTCATGAATAAAATATGTGTAGAAATTTGTTTTCTCTCTTGTTATATAAGTATGTATATAATAGCCTTGATTTTGTCTCTTGGTCAACAAAGCCTGAAATATTTCTTGTCTGGACCTTTTCAAAAATGTTTGCTAATCTCCCTCTTAGAATGGTGAAAATGGAAAACTGACTAACACTTCTTGAGGAAAAAGACCATGTGTTATTATGATTTTTTTAATCATGTGTAATAGTACTTAGAAAAATTCTTTGCAAATTGAAACATGAAAGAAATTGAACTGATAAAACTAGGTGGGATTTAATACCCTTCGGTCATAGTGCCAAAGGGAAGGGTGGCTTAAAGATACCATGCATCACTCAGTGGATGGCTACAGTGACTGAAAACAATGCTTGCTCTCTCCTTGCTCTTCAAAAAGTAGTAAGGTAGGGCGCCCGGGTGGCTCAGTCGGTTAAGCGGCTGCCTTGGCTCAGGTCATGATTGTGGGGTCCTGGGATCGAGCCCCACGTCCGGCTCCCTGCTCAGCGGGGAGTCTGCTTCTTCCTCTCCCTCTGCCTGCCACTCTGCCTACTTGTGCTCTCTATCTCTCTGTCAAATAAATAAATAAAATCTTAAAAAAAAAGATTAATAATAAAAAAAAACAACGTAGTAAGGTAGAGGAGAATTGATGAACCTCTTCCTTGTGATTAAGTTTTGAGGAGTCAACTGTGGACTTACATGAAATAGTCAATCTAAGATTCTGAGAACTCAAAAATCAGACATTCAAGTGTGTTAATTAGCTCGTATTTTAAAAGCAGATAGATTTTTAAGAATACTGAACTTCTCATTTATATCCCAGTATGCATAGTTTCTACCACGATGATCAAATTACTTTTTTGTTTAGCTGTTGCAGGGAGTGAGAGGTATAAGCGAAGGAAGAATAGGAGGGAGAAAAAGAAAGTGTGATCTTGGATCTTGGAAAATTTTGGAAGAGGGTGACCCTGTGCATGGCACTCCTTTGTAGGATTTTACCTTTTCAGCCTGAGAACTCTTCCAAGAAATGTGGAGGGCACCAAGGAAATTTGTTTTATTTCACAATTTTATCTAGGGACCAGATCTCCTTATGTGCCTGCAAAAATGCATGCTGCCTGCATATAATTAGGAAATCAATGCGGATCAATTGTTATGTTAATTTTGATGTTAAGATACTTTGGACCAGTTGTGGTATGGAATCATTTAAGTTTTGTCATGTACAAGGTATTTCCAAATACTTTTTCTGTGGTTGCATCATATCCTTTCTTAAGGGATTACTTGAGACTAATCCTTTATAAAGCATTATTGCTGGACTATTTTCAAGGAAAATCTCTTATCAATATGCAATGAAAAATGGAGGCCAAGCGGGTGAATGAAGATACCAAACCATATACCTAATAAGTCCTGTCTTCTCAGTTAGCCACTGGGAGGAGTTCTTTGTGATTCACAATGAGGAAGAGGTGTAGACCAGTTTTTCAAAGGCTTTCCTTGGCTTAGCAGAAACTTGCTAACTGGAACCTTAACTTGTGAAATGTATTAAGTCTTATATTCAAGTTCCAAATTTGAGGATTCTAAAATTCATCAATACATACTGTGAAGAACCAACCGTTTTCACTGCTCCACCTTAAATACAATGGTAAGCAAAATAGAGAGAGGGCCTGCCCTCGTGATACCATTGTCTGCCTGCCATCCCCTGTCTGTGTGACCCTCCAGTCTCCAGCAACTCATTAGTACCTTTTCAGCCTTCAATACAGGCTTATTGTTATGTTTTTTCCCACCTAGGATCGATCTGTTAAACAAATTAGGTTCAGGGTGAAGACAGTTACATTTTATAATAATAATAGCTACCTTCATTGAGCATTTACTAAGGGGTCAGTCCTGTGCTAAGTGGTTTATATGCATTATTTCATGTATCCCTCCCAACAACCCTATATGGTAGGTAGTATATTTTTCCATTTTATAAATGAGGGCACAGGAGCCTAGAGAGGTTAAATAAATTGCCCAAGATCACAACACAAGTGAGTTATGTTACAATCCTACTCTAACTCTCAAAGCTCTGTTTGTAACCACTGGTATGTAATGCTTCTCTGTAAACCACTGATTATTGTCATATGATACTTAGTTATCACACAACTGTATGTCTTAGGACACACATCAGCTAAGAGATACACTGACTGGGCAAAGTAGTTCCAACCAGAAGAAAACAGCAAATCCTCTAGAGAGGGAGAACTGGTATGGGAGTTGGTAGACTAGCATACCCACAATGAAGAGACTTTCTTGACCAGTAATAATTAGAGTAATGGAAGCCAAAATTAGGTTAATGTGAAAAACCTTGAAAGCCAGCTTAGGAGTTTGAATTTAATGCAGTAGACACTGAAATGTCATAGATGTTCTTGAGCTCATGCAGTAATTTGTAGGATGCTTTAGAGTTGGCCAAAACTGTTTTGTAGGCTGTTTTTTGAGAAATGTTATTTGGTGGAGATATAAAGTGCACCCGAGTAGGAACAGAGAAGGGAAAATGAGTAGGCAAACTAAGAGTGCATTGAAATTAAGGTAAATTGAAGCTGTCATTGGCTGTTTATCCTACTAAATATGCTACATAGACAGTTTGAATTAAGATATTGTTTGTTGAATGAGCAGCTTTGGGGTTGGTGATTGGGTTTATAAATAGGGATGTTCATTAAAGATGACAAGATGGAATAAGTATAGATGAAGAAGAGCAGAACGCTGAAATAATAGCTGTGGTAGAAGCTCACAGTTTGGTCATGAGCAAAGGGAGAAGAGTCAACAAAGTCAAAGAAGAATCATTCATTAAATTTGGAGAACAAAGGAGTACAATGTCATGGAAACCAAGAGAAGACCTAGAATGAAGGAGCAGGTGGCCAGCATCAAAAGTCATGAGATCAGGAAGACTAATACTGAGGCAAGATTGGACTTGACAAATAGGAGATTATTGACAACACCTGAGAGTTCAGTCCGGTGGAAGAGGTAGGAACAGACTTTGGGAGATACTTAAGCAGGACTGTGAAGCCCACTTATATAGGTCCCGGCTTAAGAGCTTTGGCACCGAAAAGAGAGAAATTGAAGTGTTCTAGCAGAACATACTCCTATTCCAAAATAAAAGACAGTAGAAAAGTGAAATTCATCTAAGAGAACTTCACTTTCCAGCAACAATTGCTGGAGCCTCCACCATCTTTTGTGGGAGAGAAACCAGTGGTAGAAATGTGTCTTTTTACTACTGAAAACTGAACTGCCTGATTCTTGCTTTCTAAGTTGCTTTCCATCAGCATTTACTTTACATTTTCCTTAACTTGTCATCTTTCTGTGCTGACAGTAGGAAGGAAAAAAAACCATGCTAATCGACTTGAGATAAAAGTGAAATTTCTAAGACTGTCGATCTACATGATTTCTCTGGCGGCTTTTCATTGACAACAGAGTGTCTAATGTTCAGGGACAAGAGGAATCAGACCGCAGGATGCCTGCCAGCTCTCCAGGGGACAGAAACCCACTTTTGCATGCATATGAATGAGCCCAGAAATAGGTTGTGAGATCAGAAGGAGTGTAATGTGAGAGGGCTCTGCACTGTGCACCGGGGCCTGGACCGTCCTAATGGAAGGGGACTTTGGATGCTGTGTGGCTGGACAAGATAATGACATTAGAGAAGAATCAGAAGCATGATCTATTTTTCCTGAGTGCTGTGCCAAGGTGGCATGTTGTTGAATTTTGTAAAATATAACACTGAACAGCTCCTTTCGTCTGACCTTCCAAAAATGCTTATGCTTGCAAAGGGAAAATTTGGCATAAGTTTCCATTCATTTCAGAGGATTAAAAAAAAAAAAAAAAAGGCTAATGTGGATATGTATTGATCTTTTGAAAGGTCAACAGCAGATTCATAGGTCAAGGTGCTACTCCTTATAGCCCAGATGCTATGTGATAGGGGAACCTCAGAAAGAAACAAGAAAAAACAGAGGAATTGTCCCACACACAAAATCAGCTATATTTTCTTATGTTTTTAAAGAACAATATAACATTGTATGCATGCGTGTGTGTGTGTGTGTGTGTACATTATCATCGTTCACTTTAAAATTAGAAACAGAGTTCAGATAATCTAGTAATCACAAGAAATAATTAAAAATATATTTCAGCTTCATGGTGTAACCTTAAAGTTAGGAAAAGAGAAAGACATACGGGGGTGGAGGGAGGAAGACAGATAAAGGAGAGAAGGAGAAAATTATATAAGTAGAGGGAAGAGGATTTTAAAAGGAATATAGAAATAGGGAATATTAAGGAAAATGAGAGGGAGAAAGAGACAGAATGAGGGGTGTGTATTCAGCAAGCATTTTCTATGTTCCCACAATAGCATAAAGAGCTAAGAGCAAGGAAGATAAGCAGAACAGTGGGGGGGAAAGTCCTGACCAATTGTCAATGCATTCTGAGATGAATGTGCTGGTTAGCGATCTGTTGCCCTTTTTACTTACACACTGTTCCTTCCCTGGGTAAGGGCATGAGCAGAAGCTTGGCTTCATGCCATTACGTTTTAAAATTAGGACTAGCTCTCTAGTGGTTTAGATCAGTCCTTTCAGAGTTTGGAATACATCTTCTTGTTTTATTTTCAAACTTCAAAGCAAATTTATGAAATCCTTTAGGATCTTTGAGGTTTCTTCTTAAGTGTGAAGGGAGGGCTACATTTCAGAGGCTGGTGTTTTAGCGACATCATTGTGCAAGTTCCTGCAGGAAGTTGCTTGACATTCAAGATACTGCTCTTTAACACCTCTGGTGGTTTATTTTTGGAACCATCTATTATTTTATTATGTTGAGACTTCTTCCATCCTTGTACATTCAGGTCCGCCCACTGTCTTTGTGCTTTGGGTGTATCTCGAGAAATTTCTACCTGGGTCCATCCCTCCATCTGTCCCTGCTACCTACAGTAATACCTACTGCAGTCCATAACTCTTTAACTCCTTCTCTAGAACAGTGTCATAGGATTCCAGAAGAAGCATATTGATCTCTGACCTACCTCAGCTAAGTCACCTCATCTGAAACTTGGACAAAATCTATCACTTGTGCATTTCACCCAGTTCTTTTTAAAATGGTTGCATTCAGGCTGACCACAAACTTCTGAAGGATATCTATTTCAATGTACTCTCCTCATTTTAAAGGTTACTCTGTTACAAGTTCCATGAGCATAAGGATTTTGCTTTCTACTAGGCAACTTGCACTATGTCTAATAAACCTGTACCCCTTTGATCTCTGCACATTCCTGAACTGATGTAACACTATCTGTCTCTGAAATAATTTCCTTTAAATGCTGGATACATATCTAAGAAGCCAGTGCACTGCATGTATTTATATATACATGTATACTTCTATCGCGGAATTCTCTAATGACCACTGGGAGTGAGCACAACTGTCTTGTAGACTTGTGGCTAATGAAGTTAGCACATTGTATTGTAAATGTTCCCAATCAATGAGTACCCTTCCATAGCATCCTAAGGTAAATTTTTTAAAAGTATAGCTGTTTTCTCAGTGTGGCCTCTCAATCTGCCATTATGTTGTCCTCCCAGGAGTAGTTTTAGACTCTTGGAGCTGACAACAACTCTGTGCTCCATTTTCCTTCCTTTGCAACAACTCTAGTGCTATTAACACTGAATCCCAGCATGCAGGTTTTATAGAGGATGTTCTCTTCACCTTCAAGGAAGTGATCAAGAACAAAGGGTTCAGGACACAGGCATTTATGAAGTGTTAGGGGAAATTTGACATTATGATGAGCGTCATAAATGTCAGGTTTGACCAACAGTTATATGTTAGGTAGCCAGAAGAAACCTTGTGAAGGCTCGAAGTGACATCAGGAATAATTTCCACTGTAAGATGAAGAGACCACATCCCCAAAGGAACTAAGTGATAACAATGTACTCTAACTGCTTTGGTTAGTGTTGAGTTAGCAATTCTGTCTCCAGAAATGCATGTCCCTCCTACAAAGATTATGCCCACAGAGTAGAAGTTGGCAAGCCATGACCTTCCAGGCAAATCCAGTTTGCCACCTATTTTTGTAAGCCAAGTTTACTGGAACACAGAAGCACCATTTATATACTTACTATGGCTGCATTCCTGCCACATCCAGAGGTGAGCGGTTATAGAAGAGACTGACCCACAAAGCCTAAAATCTTAAAAAAAAAAAAAAAAAAGAGGTTGCCATTCCCTGCTCTAAAGGGTACACAAAATGTTTAGTCAGGGCGCCTGGGTGGCTCAGGAGTCAAGATTATTAATTAAAAGCAATAAAACGTAGTTTCTTTCATGTGTTATAAGCCACAAATTACATTCACTAACATTCTCCTTCCTCCAGATGTTTAGAATCAGTTAAGATTTTACTGTTTTTGTTTGTTTGTTTTAACAGAAAATGAATCTACTCAGAACCAGGAATCTACTCTATTTTACATCTCTACTTTATCTTTTATAGGATTTCATATGTTTTATAACTTGCAATGTATTTATTCTTTCTTGTTCCTCATTCTTTTGTAAAAACCAGTTTAGCAGATACCACAGTTTTTAATGACATTTTCCCACTCTGTCTATTCATTGCAGCTACTATGAGATACGGTGAATCATTGACCATGCCTACACAGATTCTATCACTTTCTCTTGCTGAGATTTTAGAAAAGTTTTGCCCAATGAATCAGGCATAATATTTGTATCAATTGAAGATTGGTTTAAAATATATATTTGCAGGTATTATGAATATAAACCCAGAAGCATATAGTATTGGTACAAGAATGAGATGTTCAGAATATTTGTATATATTATGGCCCCAAATCTATACCTTTATGAAAATTGTATGGCTAGCATTGTGCTTGACATATTAGAGATGTTTGTCAGATGTTTGTTGAATGAATACATGGTTTTCTTATAATAGTGGTGAGGTGCGGATGTTCAGTGGCTCTCCCTTTGTGCTATTGTTAATACTATAAAAAACTTTCTAATTTTAAAAGGTTGGAAATAGAAAAACGAACGTGATATGGCTATACAATGGATAGTATTCTACAATAAAAAGGAATGAAGTATCAGGAAACTCCTAAAACTCAACAACAAAAATAACTCAATGCAAAAATGGGCAAAGGACTTGAATAGACATTTCTCCAAAAAGATAAATGGCTAATAAGCATATGAAAAGCTGCTTGACCTCACTGATCATTAAGGAAATGCAAATCAGATGCACAGTGAAATACCACCTTACATCCATTAGGGTGGCAATTAGCAAAGAAACCAAAAATAACAAGTATTGGTGAGGATATGGAGAAATTAGAACCGTGAGCACTCTTGGTGAGAATGTAAAATGGTGCATGCAGATTGGCAGTCCCTCAAAAATTAAAAATAAAATTACTATATACTAATACATGCTACAACACGGATAAACCTCAAAAACAGTTATTCCAAGTGAAAGATACCAGTCTTGGGGCGCCTGGGTGGCTCAGTCATTCAGCGTCTGCCTTTGGCTCAGGTCATGATCCCAGGGTCCTGGGATCGAGCCCCGCATCGGGCTCCCTGCTCCACGGGAAGCCTGCTTCTCCCTCTCCCACTCCCCCTGCTTGTGTTCCTGCTCTCGCTAACTCTCTCTGTCAAATAAATAAATAAAATCTTTAAAAAAAAAAAAAGAAAGATGCCAGTCTCAAAAAACCACATATTGTATGAAACGTCTTAGAATAGGTAAATCTGGTGACAGAAAGTAGATTAGTAGTTGCTTCTAGCTGGAGGGAAGAGAGGGAAGATGGAGGAATGGCTGCTAATAGGTATGTTACAAGTTTCTTTTTGGGGTGATGAAATGTTCTAAAATTGGATTATGGTGATAGTTGCCCAACACTATGAATATACTAAAACCATTGAGTTTTACACTTTAATGGATGAAGTTTATAATATATAAATTATATCTTAATACAACTGCTTTAAAAAGACTGGAAAAAAATCACTTGCACTGTTTCATCATGCTATGCATGTCTTAGTAATACCAATTTATTCTATGTAGAACTTTATAATGTCCTGCACACAGAATTTAGTAGTCTATGGAGCAATCTTTATAATTTTGTTTTCACATTTCAGGTAAAGTGATTATCATTAGCTCCATGGTGAAACTGAGGCTCAGAGGAGGGAAAATAGAGTTAGATCAAGATCCCACGGTAAATGACAAAGGTGAAATTTAAATCCAGTTCTCATTCCAAAGTCATTGATTTTTCTACTATATACTTCTTCCTAATGGACAGTGGTTTAAGTTCTGTGGGTAATTCTTTACATAAAGAATTTCTCTGGTCAGACTGGGAATATCTGGGATTAATGTGTTTTAGACAGTGGTGCAAAAGAAATTGTTCTTTTGTTCCTGTTCTCAGAATAACTTGTGTTGTGTGAATGTCCTTACACCCTAGAAGCTTGATGATTTCCTAGATGGACAATCTAGGGAGAGCTCAACTAGGAAGAATATTAGGGATGGATGGTTAGTGGCCTCCCAGTTTGTAATAAAGAGGAGGTACAGGCAGGGCAGAAGTCATTAGGGAAAAACAGCTGGTGGGAGACTCAGTATGCATTCCAGGGTAAGGATTCCAGGTTCTAAAATGTCCTCGGGGAGCTAACAGGAAGAACTACCTTCCCAGAAAACCTAACCTGGGAACTTGGCTGGAAAAGAGGTAAGATGAAGCAAGAGAGGGACCACATTCCTAGAACATGCATATAAAGGAGGCTCAGGTCACAATAGAAGAAATAAACCTTATTTTATTAAAATTGGGGTTGAGTGGGGCGCCTGGGTAGCTCAGTTGGTTAAGCAACTGCCTTCGGCTCAGGTCATGATCCTGGAGTCCCGGGATCGAGTCCCGCATCGGGTTCCCTGCTCAGCGGGGAGTCTGCTTCTCCCTCTGACCATCCCCCCTCTCATGTGCTCTCTCTCATTCTCTCTCTCTCTCAAATAAAGAAATAAAATCTTAAAAAAAACCCAAAAACTTATGGGCACCTGGGTGGCTCAGTTGGTTAAGCATTGCCTTCGGCTCAAGTCATGATCCTGAAGTCCTGGGATCAAGTCCCACATTCAGCTCCCTGCTTGGCGGGGAGTCTGCTTCTCCCTCTGATCCTCCCCCTCTCATGCTCTCTGTTTCCCATTCTCTCTCTCAGATAAATAAATAAAAAATCTTTAAAAAAAAATTGGGGTTGAGACTCAGAGATGAAACTATCGAAGGACCAATGTGATGTTTAGATGCAAACATGGGATGTCCTTAGAACTTACAGATAAAAGCTGAGTGGTCTGTGCTATAAATGGGGATGCAGACCCCTATGCAGGTATCATCAATATAGATCATTATGCAAGCAAACATTAAACTATCATATGAGAACACTTAATAATTGTTTTCCTTCAGTTAGTGGTATTTTGCTTCAGTAATGTTTTCTGTAGATTAGGAAAAGATGGCATGAAAGCTAAAGATTGTTTGCTATCCTTATTTGGACTTCTTGAAATTATTGCCCTTCATAAAAAAAGTATTCTCCTTTTTGTGCCCTGGTTCTTTATGATTTCCATGGTCATGGGGACTCAACTTCTTTTTGACTTATTTTTCTCTACCCTGAAGCTTATAAGAAAATTAGGTGCTAGGCAAGTGGTTTCTAATCTCCATAGCTGAAGAAAGGATATTCTTTTTGCTGCCCACTTCTTTTCCAGTCCTTTGAGGCTTGATAAAAAGAGCAGGAGCCTTCCCAACCAGCTGGATTTCAAAACTTAGTAAGAGAGAGCCAATAAATAAGAGAGATCCTGAATACTGTTTTTTGTGTGTATGAAAATAGCAGTGGCTCCCTGGAGGCAGAGATGCATCTCATTATTAATTGGAGGAGTGAGAGTATTGCCTGTCCTACTGAACAAGGGGATTGTGATTATCTATTAACATAAATAGATCCAGACCCAAGTCCAGTAAAATAATCCAAAGACAAGAAAACTGCAGAAAAAAAAGAAAAAGAAGAAGAAATCAGAAATCAGGGACCTGAATAATACCTACTGTGGCAAATTCTAGGAAATAACGTGAACTCACAATTAACTAGCTCTTTACTGGTTTGCAGTATTCTCACACACATATATTTTTATTATATGTATTGTCAATGAACATATATAATCTTCAAGAAATTTTCACTATTAAACTATTCTAAAATTTTTAATGTTATGTAAGTTATACCTTCTAGTTTATTTCCTTGTCTCTTTTTCTCCTCTTCTCCCTTCCATTCTTTGAAATAAGACTCACCCTCTGGTCAGGCTTTTGACTCCTTTGTACACACGAGTACTTCTCTGTTGAAGAAGTATCTAATATTGTCCAATAAAGCTCCCTACTCTCGGAGGGAACTTGTGTAGTAGGTAAATTCAGTGTGCTAAATAAACACAAAGACATGTGTTTATTAATCATATTCTTGGTATCAATAGTAAAAGACTCATCTGCAAGCTTCTGTGAAAGTCTAGACCAGTCTAGTCCAGAGTAAGCCACAACCGTCTCTTAGAGAAAGTCATAGTCCAGTTGTCAGTTGTTCTTCCTATGGCTCCTTCACCTGAAGCATATTGAACTGCTGGTATTATTTATTCATTGCTGTTGGACAATACTCTAACAAACGTAGCAGATAAAAACAACATACAGTTACTATCTTGTAGATTCTGTGGGTCAGGAATCTAGACATGACTCAATTGAATCCTCTGCAAGGCAGCACTCGAGGTGTCAGCTGGGCTGTGATCTCAACCGGGGAAGGATCCACTTCCTTGCTCTTGTATCTGTGGGCAGAATTCAGTTGCTTGTGGGCTTCTGGATTCAGGACGTCAGTCTGTGTCTGGCTATCAGCTGAAGGCCACCCTCACATTCTAGCTGCATGGACCTCTACAAATGCAGTTCACAAAATGGCAGCGTGTTTCTTCAAAGCTAGAAAGGAGAAAGGAGTCTTTTTGCGAGGCAGACATAACAATCCTATGTAATGTAATTGCATACACCCCATTACCTTTGCTGAGTTCTTTTGATTAGAAGGAAGTCACTGGTTCCACCTATGCTCAAGGATAGAGGATGAGAAAAGGCATGAATACCATGAGGCAGAGATTGTGGGAGCCATGCTGGTGTCTGTCTACCACATTGGTTTATCCTTCTCCTGGATATGCTCATAATGCTGCATACTTTCTCTTCATATGTTTTCTCCTACAGAATGGAGCTTGAATGCAGTTCACGATATCATCGTATACTCCAAAACTTAAAATTAGAATACTCTCCATACAAATCATGATTTAATGGCAATGATGTACCATAGCTTGATTTTAGCTTCAATGTAATATATTTATTATGCTTATTACATATTTTCCTGTCTCTCCAATTGGATTATAAGTATATTTTTCTTTCTTCTATGTCCTTCATGTTATCAACAGCTTCCCTTCTTCCAAGTTCTATTTATAAATATACCACTTTGTTTCTGCATTTTGTTGTAATTTCCCTTCATTTGGAAAATGAGCTTTCAGCTTCCTCTCTCCTTTCCAGCATCTTTCTCAGTTCTCCCTTTCAAAGTTAGATCTACCTAAGAAATTACTTTCTCATCATGAACAGTCCCATCACTTGGCTGTTTTGCCCTGACTTCTCTCTCCAAGGTTGTTTGGGTTGTTCTCCTGGAAAAGAAGGATTGTGATTATTCTGTGTAGCTCCAGAAGACAGAATGAAGATTAATAGTGGGAAGTGGGAAGCAGAAAAATTGTAACTCAGTTTGTGGAGGATCTTTCTAATAACTACAACCATGTGACTGTCTCTGGAAGTGCCCAGGTAAGAGCTGGCCATTTATCAGCTCCTGGAGAAGGAATGCCAAATTTGCAGGATCATGCTTTAGAAGACATTCCTTCTGGGTCCCTCTTTACTCCTTTGAGTCATTCCATCATTCAAGGAGGGTGTTTTTCGAGTCTTCCCACCGCTACCACCATCTTCTCTAAAGTCTAAGCAAAAATTAAAATAAAATGCAAAACAACAACAACAACAAAACCCTCCTGGCATAGCCACCAAATTTCTCCTCTCCAATCCCCACTTTGACTTTGGACTTTGCAATGTTGGACTTTGTTCCCACCTCTTCAATGTGTATATCCTTTTCTCTGATTACTAGTGCTCTTAGCTCCTGGTGCTATGACGCCCGGTGCTATGATTAGTCTTAGCTGCATCTCCAAATCTCATTTTCATTTTCCACTTTAAAAAAAAATTTTTTTTAAAGATTTATATATTTATTTATTTGAGAGCGAGAGCGAGAGCGAGCGAGAGAGAGCGAGAGCGAGAGAAAGCATGGGGGGAGGGGCAGAGGAAGAGAGAGAATCCTCAAAGCAAACTCCCCACCGAGGCTGGAGTGTGACATGGGGCCTGATCCCAGGACCCTGAGATGACCTGAGCTGAAATCAAGAGCTGGCTACTCAACTGACTGAACCACCAGGTGTCCCTTCCTTTTCCACTTTTTAAAAAATTTTTAGCATAAACTGACAAAAAATAAAGGACCACATTGTCATTAAGAGACTAAAGAGAAGTCTTGCCTTATTCCTTTAATTCTTCAAATTTATTTTCCCATCTATTTCATCAAGTTTAATTTCTCACATAGCTCTACAACTCAATTGAAATGACACATTGTGTCATGCTTTTGTACTGGTTAAAGAACCCTAGTTTGTCAGGTTAAAGGCTTTTCCTTGATTCAAACCATCTGCGTGTATGTGTACACTTTTTTGCTATATTCAGCTTCCGTAGGGGTCAGCCATTTTCCATACCTCCAAGAATGCTCCACTATGTTCAGTGTCTTAACACAAACTCTGCCGTTCCAGCCAGACCTTAAGCTCAATGTTATTAAATTCCTAATCTGATATCTAATATCACATAACAAGAAGACAGTAGAAATTCCACCCAAATAGTAGAAAGTGTGTGAGTGAAATTGAAGTAGGTTTAAGATTGGTTACCTTTGAGAGAAGCGTTATTACTGTGTTGAACTAAAATAAATGTAAAAGTTCCAAAAGTGGAAATTATGTGTTCTTGCAAAGATTTAATGCATGGTGTAAGAGAGCATATATGATCTAGGATAATCCCAATGAGCTAGGAGAAGGTGCTAGCCTACTCAATGTCAGAATGACCTCGGTTGTTAATTGGCCACGTAGGATCTGCCCTGGATGTGAAATGTTAGAATCATAAAGACTTTCGTGGCTAATGTCACATCTAGATTGATATTGGTAGTACACAGTTTGTGGAATCATTCACACTCTTTATCAGCCTAATATTTCTAGGATTGAGGGTATCATGCATGCAAAATGCCAGTGCGGTAATGGGTATACCATAGGTGCTCAAAACAAGTCAGGTCCTTCCTTCTCAGCCCACAACCCACTCACTAGCTTCCTATTTTTGCCTAGGCTCTTCAGCAATGCATGATACACTTGGGCGATAAATAATATACTTTCTATCGGAAATAATATACCTACCTAATGGAAAAAAATTCCATTCTTTTAAGGTGGAAAATCTGCAATTGAGCCTCTTTCTTTCAATGGGCTTATCTTGCATTATCTGTTTAAATTCTGGGGGAGGGGGTCTCAAGGGATTTGCAAGACAAAAATGCCAGATCAGCCTTTTATATAGCCTTTGAAAATCATTAAACCTGGAAAAATCTGTTTGTCCTATCAAATTTGCATTTGCCTCAATCATATTTTGCAGGGTTACTTTCTTTCCTGGGAGTCAAATTTACTTTCTTCTATTCCCTCAGTGTTTCCAAGGTAAATGAAAAAAAAAAAAAAGCCACAAACAGATATAACACTACCCCCCATCATTACCACCACATGCACACCCAGACACACATTTGCACATCTATCTGTAGAGTTACTAAGATTACTTCATACTTGATTTCTTTTATACCCCTGCTAAATCAGCATGTTAATTTACTTTCAAGGCTACTTATATGACTGAATAGATGAAAGCTTGAGAAAAAGTTGTGACTTATGTGTGTGTGTTTGTGTTGGCAGCAGCAGGGAAGCTATAATCAGCCTTCAAGGAAGCTAATGTCATAATACGTATACTAACCCTCCACAGTCTCCAAGAACCCATCACATCTCATCATAGCTGCAAATCTTGGTAAAGCTTAGTCTTTACCACCCAGCAGGGTAAAGACTTGAAAGTGAACTCCTGAGTTGTTGATTAGTCATTTTAAATAAATTGTTTAGCACTCTCACTCTGATCCAATGGGTAGAGGTGTAACATCTTGGAAGGGAAAGTCCTTTGGTGGAATTCTTTTAGCAAAATTAGTGAGTAGTAAAGGCTGGGAATATAACAATGAGCCAAAATAACAAGTGAGAGCAGTTGATGAGGAGAGAGGGAGGTAAAGAGGAAGAGGGTGTCTAACCCCTGGCAGATACACATGCACATGCACATCAGCACTTCCCCTCTGTCTCCCTGAGTGGAGGAAGACTGAGCTTTGGAAGGACAGACAGTAGGCACTTGAAGAGGTGGGAAAAGGAGAAACTGAAACCCCCATCTTCTTCTCTAGTCCTGGTATCTGGGGGTCATTGGGAATCTTGAGCCTGTAAGTCAAACAACTTTCAGAAGCTTCTTTAGGGTCTTTTTTTTTTTTTTTAAACAGAAATTTTTGTGCATCTCTTCTCTTATTTTTGCTGATTCTTCTCCATTTTCCCAAAACCCTTGCATAACTTTCAGCTCTTACTGGGTCCCCACTGGGATGCCCCACCCAGGTCCCCTGCTATCTTCTGTGAATGCCCAAAGCTCCACATGACCCCTCTCTTTCAGAGTTCATTACAACTAACCCCCAGATTCAGAATGCAGTTTGTTTCACTTATGTAGATACTCAACTAAACACATTCACATAAAATTATTTTTAATGGAATTTAATAATTCCTGGATTTCTTTTTAAATTTGAAATACTAATTGATGGTCTGGGTTGAGGATGGATGTTTGGAGGGAATGCTTTTCCCAAGGTTCTGGCTTCTCCCCATCTCTATTCTTCTCCCTTTAATGAAACATTTTTAGATTCATTCACCTTGGCTTCATCTGCCTACCATTTTGAGTGCTTGTAAGTATTTCTGCATTTCATGGGACTTAGAGACAATTGTGGAGGTAAGCACATTTTCAAATAAGCAAATCACAAATCCAAAAATGGAGTTTCCTCTCTTTATATCAATACTTGGTTATTGATTTACTCACACATTGCAGACCTTGACTTTTAAGGATTGTAAGGACTTTATAATACCTATTTAGAAAATACTCTTTACCTATACTGATAATAGAAATGTGCCCAAGAGCTTAGCAGATTTTTAAATAATAGTTAAATAAAATAACTGAAAGCCATTATCTTCTCTCCTCTGTACCTTGTTCTACAAATGTCTGATTTAAAATTTTGTTCTTTAAATGTATTTTAGTTCTCAGAGCTGCAATCTTAACAATAAATGATACTATACAACTCAAACATGCTATGTGTGTTAATATAATAGAGACCACACCTATTATTTATATTGTCAGAGGAGCTGGGTTTTGTGCGATCCTATGAATAATGCTTTTCCTGTCATTAGCCTGCATAAATTTAAGCTTTGTGTGACATGTCATAGATTTGGAAAACTCTAGTTCCATGTTAGTCTTTTAAAGAAAAATTCACACCTGCACATCTCCGTAGCACTTGTCTACAGAGATCATTGAAAGGCCAAGCAAGGCTCAGGCACATCTGTTTGGTGCATGCTCCACTCCTAGTTTAGGAGGCACTCATGTGTCTCATGACTACAAACACATGAGTATGGAAATCTTTATGTATTACTTGTAAATTTGGAAATTATTATAGGAAGGACCTTTATATATAACAAGATGTTAAAATGAATCTCTTTCAAACTCACGGTCAATACTGAGTGCCCAGAAAGTTCAGAGCTGAAAGAAAGGTGGCAAATTCTGATTTCATAGTCCAAAGTGAAGTGATGAACCATCTTCACAAGATTTGCAAAGGAGGCTTGAAAATAATGGTTTTATGACCTTTACCTGACCACATACTTTTAGATTATAGAGGAGACATAGTGGCCTAGAGAAGGGAAGTTGAGAATTTGGGAAAAGTTTTCCCTAGAGAAATGTTCAAATCATGTGAATTCACTACCTTCACCTTGCCCAAGGTGAATGCAGATGGTGGTGGTGGGGTGGGTTCCTCTTACTTTGCAGGTGTGAGGGACTTCAATGGGATCAATCAAAGAGCTTAAGTAACTTCCCGTAGTGGAAGGAACTGTAAGCTTGTGTCTGACTCATGCTTAAGTCCACGTCTGGAGCTGCTTACTCTCATACAAAGCAAAGAATGGTAGCTATAGCTGGGACAGTCTTCATGCCCAGAGCGTGTGGGCTAAAGAGGTGGGAATGTTTCCCATGGACGCGGTGTGGACTCTTTAGAGGAATTCCTTGGGGTTGTCTTAGATGCTGCTTACGGGAGTTGCCTTGAAGAGCTAGGAGACCTCAGCCAACAGACCTAGGTCTAATGGAGGGATAAAGTAATCAGCTTGAGAAGATGCATTTATACTGTAAAGAGAGCTTCAGGTGGGAGACCCCAACAGTTAGGAGGGGGTGTGTGAAAAATCCACAAAGCATCTGATGAGTGGAGCCGGCACTGAAATAACACAGCCAGATAATACCAAGGGCAGATTACAAGGTTGCCAATAAAGTGACACTTTTCTATACAACCAATCTCTCTCTCTCTCTCTCTCTCTCTCTCTCTCACACACACACACCCCTACCCCAGAGGAGCCAGGAGCCACAGCTAATGATCTTTTTTTTTTAAGGAGATAAGAACTTTTTATAAAAAAATCTATTTTTAGAGCAGTTTTAGGTTCACAGAAGTATTGAGCAAATATGCAAAGTTTCCCAGTTATTCCCTGACACTCCACATGGAAAACCTTCCCCATTAGCAACATTCCTGACCAGAGTGGTACATTTGTTACAATTGATAAACCTACATTCATATATCATTATCACTAAAGCCCATAGTTTACATTGTTTCACTCTTGATATTGTTCATTCTGTGGGTTTGGACAATTTTATAATGACATGTATCCACCATTATAGTATCATACAAAGTAATTTCACTGCAGTAAAAATGCTCTGTACTCTGCCCATTCATCTTCCCTTCCCCCTGGCAACCACCATTCTTTTTACTGTCTCTGTAGTTTTGCCTTTTCCAGAATGTCATATAGTTGGACTCATACACTATGTAACCTTTTAGGATCAGCTTCTTTCACTTAGTAATATACATTTATGTCTCCCTCATGTCTTTTCATGGCTTGAGAGCTTATTTATTCTACTGTCTAGATGCACCACAGTTTATTAATGCATTTACCTACGGAAGGGACATGTCAGTTGCTTCCAAGTTTTGGCAATTATGCATAGAGCTCTCATGAACATCCATGTGCAGGATTTGTGTGGACATAGTTCTCAACTACTTGGGTAAATATTAAGGAGCATGATTTCTGGATCATATGGAAAGAGTATATTTACTTTTGTAAGAAACCACGGAACTGTCTTCAAAAATGGCTGTATCACTTGCATTTCTACCAGCACTGAATGAGGGTTCCTGGTGCTCCACATCCTTGCCAACCTTTGGTGGTGTCAGTATTCCAGATTTTGGCCATTCTGATAGGCATATAGTAGTATCTCATTGTTTTAATTTGTATTTGCCATCTGTATATCCTCTTTGCTGAAGTGTCTGTTAAGGTCTTTGCCCATTTTTTAATCAAATTGTTTTCTTACTGTTGAGTTTTAAAAATCCTTTGTATATTTTAGATAACAGACCTGTATCAGATATGTCTTTTGCAAATGTTTTCTCCTCATCGGCGGTTTGTCTTCTCATTCTCTTGACAGTGTACTTTGCAGAGCAGAAATTTTAATTTTAGTTTATCAATTATTTCTTTCATGGATCTTGCCTTTGATGTCATATCTAAAAAGTCATTGCCAAATCTAAATTTATTTAGATTTACTCCTATGTTACCTTCTAGTAGTTTTGTAGTATTGCATTTTACATCTAGGTCTATGATCCATTTTGAGTTAATTTTTATGAAGGATGTAAGGTTTGTGTTTAGTATTTTTGTTTTTATATTATTATTATTATTATTATTATTATTATTATTATTATTATTATTATTTTGCCTGTGGATGTCCCATTGTTATAGCACCCTTTGTGGAAATGACTATCTTTCTCCATTATATTGCCTTTGCTCCTTTGTCAAACATCAGTTGACTCTATTTATGTGGGTCTGTTTCTGGGCTCTCTATTCTGTTTAATCATCTATTTGTCTATTCTTCTACCAGTATCATGCTGTTTTGTGAGCATTGGTGGTTCAGTGGTAGAATTCTCGCCTGCCAGTATCATGCTGTTTTGATTGCTATAGCCTTTTAAGAAGTCTTAAATTCAAATAGCGTCAGTCCTCTAACTTTGTCTCTCCTTCAGTATTGTGTTGGCTCTTCTGGGTCATTTGCTTCATTTTGTTGATCTCCACAAGATAACTTGCTGGGCTTTTTATTGGGATTGCATTAAATCTATTGCTCAAGTTGGAAAAACCTGACATCTTGACAATATTGAGTGTTCCTATCCATGAACATGAAATACCTCTCCATTTATTTATTTTTGTATTTTGTTCATCAGTTCTGTCATTTTCTTCATATAGGCCTTAAAAATATTTTGTTAGATTTGTACCTAAATATTACATTTTTGGAGGATGCTAATGTAAATGGTATTATTTTTTTGTAATTTAAAACTCCACTTATTCATTGCTGGTATTAGGAAAGCAGTTGACTTTTTTATATTAACCCTGTATCCTACAACCTTGCTAGAATTGCTTATTAGTTCCAGGAGGTTTTTTTTTTTACCGATTCTTTCAGATTTTCTTTTTTTTTTTAAAGATTTTATTTATTTATTTGAGAGAGAGAGAATGAGAGACAGAGAGCATGAGAGGGAGGAGGGTCAGAGGGAGAAGCAGACTCCCTGCCGAGCAGGGAGCCCGATGCGGGACTCGATCCCGGGACTCCAGGATCATGACCTGAGCCGAAGGCAGTCGCTTAACCAACTGAGCCACCCAGGCGCCCCTCTTTCAGATTTTCCACACAGACAATCATGTCATCTGTGAACAAAGATGGTTTTACTTCTTCCTTCCCAATCTGTATAACTTTTATTTCCTTTTATGTACTTATTGCATTGTACTAGGATATCTAGTAAAATGTTGAAAAGTAGTGTTGAGAGGACACATCCTTGCCTTGTTCCTAACCTTAGTGGGAGAGCTTCAAGTTTCTCACCATTAAGTGGTTGACTTTTTGTAGATATTCTTCCTCAAGATGAGGTTTATTTCTATTCCTAGTTTACTGAGAGTTTTTATCATGATGGGTGTTGGAACTAACGACTTTTTAACTCATGAGAAGAGACATAAGGTATGATAAGAAATACATGAGTCTTAAAAAGCATATGTGTCTTAGAAAACCTGTAATTTAGTAGCAGTAAATTACATAAATTGGTTAGAAAACATGGAAAGCAACCATTGTACTTTCAGATCCATCACAACTATGTGGGATTTTTTTGAAAACAGAAAACTTTATATAATGTCTTAACCTTTAAATAGTTAATAATGGGAATATAATAAATTCTTCTGCTTATCAATTCTCCTGCCAAAACTTCAGAATTTGCAATGCATTACAAATTGTAAGTTATATATATTTATAATGTATACTGTATTTATATTTATAATATATAAATTAATTATAAATTTATAAATTAATTATAAATTTGTTATATTATTAATTACATTATAAATTATAATCTATAATAATTGTAAATAATGTTTATAATATATAAATATAACATACATTACAAATATGATATAACTTACATTTTAATTTTTTAATAAAATTTCTATTTGTTGAGAAATCTTTATTTGCATATGGGAGTGCAGCAAAATCATTTACATCTGTCTTATTCTTGGCAAAAACCAGAGGAGAAGATGATGTAAAAGCCCTTTGAAAAAGGTGAGACAGACCATGTCATGTGACTGTTCCTGCCTTCAGCTTCTTTATTGTGCCTACCTTTCAGATGCACAAGAGGATTATCTTCTCCTAGCAGTAAGTGACTTGTTCCATGAAAGGCAAGTGATTTCCACTGCCTCTGAGAGAGTAATTTTTGATTCAACCATTACTGATTTGGGCTATCCAATTCAATTATGTTTGATTGGGCCAGGCTCACTGACGGGCCAATTGCAGAATTGTATCATCAATATATGCCATACATTAGAGCAAATGGTTTTTTAAAATTGTTACAGTAGTATGATTATTAAGAGTGGATGATCATTGAAATCATTTTAGGACAGTCCTATTGTTTGGATGGATAATTTTAGTGTTTATACTTTTGAATAGAAAATCTTTTATTCATCTGCTTTTAGGTTTCTGGATGGACTTAATTGAGAAATATCCTGATGTGGAAGCAATCTTAAAAAACAAAAACAAAAACTATGGTTCTCTTTTATTTCTTAGCCTGTGAGTCAGATTTTTTTCTACCATCAAATATCAAAATAAAATATGGAAATAAAATCTATTGTTGAGGCGAAGATTTTGTAGTTACTAACTTAATTTTTTTGTTGTTCATAAAAAGCCTTGTTCTCCTTAGTGTAATGTACAAGTTATTCTTGCAAATCTGGTATCATGAGATAATTTCACATCAAAAACAAATTTATCAACTTTATTTGAAATTATTTTTTTAAAGATAATTTATTTGAGAGAGAGGGAGAGCGGGGGAGGGGCAGAGGGAGAGGGAGAAAGAGAATCTCAAGCAGACTCCCTATGAGCGTGGCACCAGATTCAGGGCTCAATCCCATAACCCTGAGATCATGACCTGAGCTGAAACCAAGAGCTGGACATTTAACCAACTGAGCCACCCAGGTGCCCCTTATTTGAAGTTATTTTTATATATTTTATTTTGCAAAGGTCCACTGCTTTGAAAAACTGCTTGAAAAGTATTGGTCTACCTTAAAAGTTTAGGAAATACCTTGTTTGTCACTTGCGTTATGACACTCTGGGCTTGGGAGTAAATAAATTATCCATATTTTAGTAAAAATAGCTGATTCTGGTGTTGTATTAGTAACCTATTAATTTGAACACATGGACTTAGATTTATAATAACAATGTCTACAAAAATGTGTGCTAAACATTTTGATAAAGTAAACACTATCATAGAAAAAGTATTTTCCTAATGCCTTTGCTAATTGTGGACATGCAAATAGAAAACGTTCATTACAAATGATTCTCACCTGTTCACAAAGCAGTTTTAGGAGTTTGATGTTTAGACACAATAGCAAATGAACACAAATTAAAAAATAACCAGAGTAATCAAATCAGAATTTCTGAGTTGTTAGATAATGTATAGGTCAGCTAATCCAATCACTCATGTGGTCACTGAGCTCCTATTACTGCTAGGTGCAGGGCTCTTTATGTAATACAAATAAATATAAGAAGTGGTCTTTGCTTTCCATGAGCTTAGATGTGGGAAGTGAAGTATAAACATAATGAGATTTAACTAAAAAGATTTAAATCAGTTGAAGAGATCACCAATAAAGATGGCTGAAGACAGTATATTACCAACTGCCAAAATAATTCATTAAGTAATCTATTCTTTTCAGAGGAAACCACGCAGTCTATCCTGTAGATTGTTATATGGAGGAGAGTTCCATATACATTCTTTAAAACTTGCAGAACATCCATTTTATAACTCAGTTCAAATTTCTCTTAATTTAGATGTTTTGGGAACATCTCATATAGGGCATTCCTTGAGATACAATACATATTTCAGTATGTTAAATCAGAATCTAGGCATTGTTAAGGATGATGTTAGACTCTCCGATGCAAGATCTTTTTTGGTTCATGTGGCAAGAAGAGCTAGGAAAATGAGACTAATACAGGATAAGAAGTGGATAAAAGAGATTTCAGTTGAAATTTATTACTTTATGTGGATTACAGGTTGAATATAAGTTTTTGAAGAACCACATTGTAGCAAGTAATTGCCAATGTGGCTATGAATTGATAATGGTGTTGGCCAAGGGTGGGAGATGGTGGGACCATGGGAATATTGGTTCCCTTGGTCAAGGATTTTGAGCTCAGAATCTTCCCATCTCTTTGCTTTCTTTTTATGATTAATTATGATGAAACAGCCTCTCCTCTCTCCTTTCCTTTTCCCATTCACCCCAACAAAAAGAAAGTTCTCTGATTCTTGGGGTAAGTTCCTGTCACCACTACTTTCTGTGCTGTATTAATTCTTCCTCCAAAGATTTTGACACGGGGACTCAAGGTCTTTCCCCCTTTTGTACCTCTTCGGATATCACTATCTTGTGTTGTCTCCAGCAGTGTGACATATTCTGTTGTAAAGGGCATGACATGATTATTTTACTTTAGTGCAAAGGACTGTGAGGGTTGAAACTGTAATTTAATCAAATAAGTTACAGTTATGCATTATTCAATCACTAAGTCTGTCTTCTGAGTTTTGCAAGCTTAGTCTCTCGTTACAACTATGTCCTCCTCTCCGTTTTGTTCAATAAATAACTCCATCGTGAATGCACTACTACCCTTCCAACATTTGAGTTCTCTGTATTAAGAAATTTAAGAGGTTATCCTTCAAAATCTACATACTATTATGTAATCTTAGGTATGTAAATAATATTAGAAGTTGTCTAGCCTATCTCTTTAAATATGAAATGGGACAAGAAAATTCAGACCTAAAAAGGTAGTCATCACAAAGCAAGTGACAGTACTGAGATTTGCCAGAAGTCACTGACCTCCAGATGTAATGCTCTTACTTACTACTCCTCTTGTTAGCAATACACTAGCATGTCCCTTTCTCTGTAGTATTAAATTGTTACAAACTCCAATACTGACTATAGGAAAACCTCACTATTCTCGTCGATAGTAAGATTTTCAGGCGTCTGGTAATGATTCAGTGTGGTATATCATTTTTTTATCAGGTAATAGAAAATTAAGCTAGATGTGAATAACCATTCTGTAATCATAAACAGGTGTTCTTGATCTCATAGTAGGTTATCCTGAGGTTAGACTTCAATTCTGAATTAATAATGGCTAAGAGCAGGGATAAGAAGGTTACTCTAAAATTTCCATACACTTGCCTCCTCAGGTTCTGGGATGGAGTAGGAACTTGGTGAACACAAATACACATTTGTTTGGTGGAGTAGTCATCAGTAGCACATGTTATGGTTGTCTAAGAAAAATACCTTCCTTTTCTTTCTTTTCTGTCGCTTCCATTTCCTACCAGTTCTTGCACCTGTCTGCCGTTTCCCAAATGCCAGTGTTACTAATGAGTGCCAGAGGCAGCAGATGGGAAGGTAAGATTTCCCTGTCTGCACTCTTATATTAGCTAGTAGGACTCCTTGTTCCTTCCCATAACATTCCACTCAACTGATCACTAAACAGTCAGATACAATGTGAGAGGCATTTGATACTTGTTCAATACAAGAATCTGCATCAGAGTTTACCCAAGACTCAGCTGAAAGCATGGTTTGACTTTACTTGCTAATCTCACTTACTTCTCAGTCATGAAAGTCCTTTGGAGTCCCACCTGTGATTCAGTGCGTCCGGAGCTCACTTCCTGTGCTTTGCTCCAGACCAGGCTATTTTATTAGAGTTAATATGGTTTTACAGTAGATCTATCCTAACTCTGACCTTAGGATCAGCTTCATGGTGCTATAGGCCATATTAAATTGCTACCAGGTTTGTAAAGGGATCCGTCCTTCCAGCTGTGTAAAGAGGCTCTGAATTGTGGTAGGCAGGCACTCCTGAAACAGCTCCCAATTCAGGAACTCATTTTCAAGTCAGAGAATCAGTAAGATCTTTCTCGAAGGTTCTTCTTTTCCTTCCAATAGTAGCTTTCCTTTTGGTCATTTTGCTGCTCATTAGAACCCCCATTAGGGGGTCAGAGAAAAAGAAGTAACAATCAATTCTGCCTGTTTTGGCGGTCGCGGATAACAAAATAAGCCATTGTATGATGCAGAAAATGTGGGAGCTACTGGTTATATGACTATGGATTATCTGCACATCAGTTATTGGGATTCACCTTATAATTATGGGAAACTGGGAAATGCCTATGTACAAATTTTCACTTTTGTAGCCATTTGTGTTTACTATCATCCTGACTGTTAATTTTTTTATCATAAAAGCAATGGTAATAAAAACCTAAGCATCATCTATAGGTATGAAATAAAAATAAACTCTCTCTCCCCCTCTCCCACAATCTTACCCCCAAGAAGTAATCCATTTGGGGCATTTTTATTTTTAGATCTCTTACTGGTGGGCTCCATTACTCTAAATAATATGTTCTGTCACTACTGTTTTTTTTTTTTTAACAACTCTACACAGTTATCTCTGATTGTCAGCTATAAAAGATAAAGTTTAGCCCATTTATACTCTCCTCTTTTTATGCTCATTTTCATTTTTTTTAGCTCTTCTATCACTTACCTTTATAACTTCAAACATTAGATTTAAAAAATTTATATACACACACTTATAGAGCTGTCTATCTTTATAGATACTATTTCTTGACTCCTCACCATGTAAAGTAAAAAATCAGTGCCCATTACATGTCTGTGTTTTGTTTATGGAGTTGATTCTAAGAATTGAAATTCAATAAATTCTGTAAATGTTATTCATTTAAAATGAAGCAAGTGTGAATGTACCTGTGGAGAGGGTAATATTTTCTTTGAGTCAAAAACTAGAACCTCTTAAGAATATACCTCTAGCAAAAAAAACTCTACTATTCTCCATCAGTTATTCAAAATCATGATGCTTTTTGGTTTGCTTCATGTATATACTATAATTTCATAATTTTTTTCTCAAATTTCTAAGTTTTTAAATATTTTATTGTTGTTAAAAGAATCATATAATTTTATTCTATCCCTAAATTTCCTAATTATACTATTTGTTATAGAAAATTAATTTTCTATAACAGGATTTTTTTTTTCAGGATTTTTTTTCAGGATTATAGAACACATGATTTTATATACCACAAAAGAAAAAAAAATTTTTTCAGGATTCCTTAATTACCTGTTCTCATTTGGCTCACTTTCAGCCTTATTCTCAGTAGCCATGCTGGGATTTTTACATCTTATATCCTTGGTTTAACCCCATGGTTGTAGAAGCCCATGTGTTGCTCTTTTTGAATTCTCTTTCAGTTTGCTGTAGTACTTCCAAAAGAAGAATCTTTCAGAAATAGTGGATAAAAGGTAATGAGTAATTGTATGCCTAAAATATTGTGACTTTGCCCTCATGCTTTTATGATACTCTGAGTACAGTATTCTATGTTTATATGACGTGTGTGTGTGAGAGAGAGAGAGAGGAAAGAAAAGGCATTTGCTGCATTGCCTTTGGTAGCTAATGATATTGATTAGAGGTCTGGTGGCAATGTGTTCATTACTCTTTTGTTAATAACACACACCCTTTTTCTCTTGAAAGCTTTTAGAAATTTTTTCCTCTATTTTTGAAGTTTAAATTTTCTTTCACCTTGCTTGTCATTCTAGCAGCCCTGAATCTGAAGACTTGGATCCTGCTTCAGTTCTAAACAATTTATTCTATTATTTTAAAATTAATTCCTCCCTTCCATTTTCTCTCTTCCTTCTTTGGAGAACATGCATTAGATATGTTAGATATCTAACATATCTAATGTATGATGTGTTAGATCTAATGTTAGATGTGTTAGATATCCTACCATGATTTCCTAACTTTCACCTTTTTTAAAAAAAAGTTTGTTATGTTAATCACCATACATTACATCATTAGTTTTTGATGTAGTGTTCCATGATTCATTGTTTGTGACTTTCAACTTGTCTGTTAAATTTTCTATCCTTGTATATGTTGCTTTACATTCCAGGAAATTTCTTCAAGTGTTTATTATAGCCCTTTTATTGATCTTTTTTAACAAGAATTGTTGATCACATGCTAAATTTCCAAAAATTCTTTCTTATACTCAGATTTTTTAAAATTTTGATACAGTAGTCTATTTTTATTTTATGGAATCAATATCTTTTTAAATCTCTCTGAGAATAGTAAATAAAATATTTTCAAGTTCTGAATTATTCCTGTTCATTTTGAGGTCAGTGGTTTGGTTTATTGTTGATTCTTTTTTTTTTTTTGTGCTACTAGTTTTCCTCAAATTTTGAATATAATCAATTCTAAGAAGGTCATTCTTTTTTTTTTTTTCAGATTTTTATATCTCTGAAATCAGGATGCATCTTAGAATTAATACTACATCACAGTTTAGCTGGCAGTACTTCTTTTCTTTTGTGGTATATAAAATCATATGTTCTATAATTGTTACTATATTGAAATGAAACAAATGATTTGGTCACCTGTAGTTGAATATTAATATACATAAGAGTTAGGTCAGCTGCCATGGGTTTCTTACATAATTGTTTCTTCTAAGGGTCTTTTCTAGGTAGTTGTGTGAGTTTTTTGGTTGGCAGACTTCATTTTAGGTTGCACAGGTGGAACTAGTAGACAGCTATGTCTTGCCCTAGTACCAAATTGAAGAGATCTGTACTTTGGGCTGTGGCACTCACACATAAGAGCTTTGCTTTTCCCATGAAGATCATTCAGTTGTTTCATGTAGTGTTCAACCTAAGGATAAATGCTTCTACTATACTCAGGGGCAGGGGTTAGAGGTTAGGCATTAATTTTCATCACTATTCTCTAGAGAGATTATCATCTTGATTTTTGCCTTTCTCCCCATTCTTAATCTGTATACTATCTAATTGTCCTTAGAGGTTCTGAATTCTACTAGATCCCACCTGGGTAGTAGCGTTTTCTTGGTTGTGTTTTGACTCTGGTTTCCTCCACTTCGATTTGTCCATCAATATAATCATATTAACTTGTGCTGCTTCTTTATTTAGGTCTAGGATTGGTGGTTCTCACCCTTGCCTGCATGTTGCAATCACCTGGGGAGCTTTATAATACATTGATCCCTTGATCCCACTCCCAGAGATTCTGAGTTTTGAGTGTAGACTCACTAAATCTAAGGTGCAGTCAAGATTGACAGCTATTGGCCTAAAGCAACTCTGAAATCTAAAGCAGCAAGGAGAGGCAGCACGAAGTATTACCAGTTCAACTTCTATAGCCAGATTGCCTGGGTTTAAATTTGAGCTCTACCATTTAGTATCTGTGTGCTCCTAGGTAAATTTCTTTGTGACTCAGATTTTCACATTTATAAATTGGGGGCTATAATCATAACAGTGGTTCATTGGGTTGTCATATGGATTCAATAAATTAATGTTAAACAACACTTAGATCACAGTGTTATATAAGTATAAAATAATAAGTACACCAGCTACTGAACATTATTTCTCCTCTCTCATGTTCTTAGCTCTTACTCTCCAACACTTTGAACCCTGCCTTTTCTCTGAGTCCATCATTCCATTCATAGTTTCATCTACTTCCATAAGTATACTAGATTGCATAGTCTAACGGTTGGGCTTTTTTTTTTTTCCTCATCACCCTTGATTTTGTAGCCCTGTTGTCATTCTGATGCTGCAGACCACCCACTAAGTCATCCTTCACGCCTCCTTGTCCATTCCTCACTTGGACTATCGAATGCTATTGAGAAAAATGGCGTCATTACTAATTTATGGTCTGGTCTCAAAGAGAATTTACATGTTTGTTTTTGTTCTTGGCAATTTCATTCTCTTGGTCTCTTTTTCCCTGCCTGTTTTTCAAACTTTTCATCTTCTTCACCTGGATTCTTCCCCTTAATTTATAGATGTTACAGGCTCCCATGAAAAAAAATCTTTTTCTCTAAAAATTACACCCTCTATGTTCTTCACAGCCAAGCTACTCAAAAGAATATTGTATACTTACCTCCCTTCCTGTCTCAGTTCCTCTCACTTTTGTCCTACTGAAATCAATTGTCTGTCCCTCACACTTCAACAAGGCTTCCTGATGACCTAACTGCCCACTCAAATGAACTCTGTTCAATCTCCAACCTGTTAGGCTTCTCTATGGCAGTAGACGTAATGTGCACTTCTCTCTTAAAAGTAGCTCTCCTAGACGATGGACTCTGAAAAACAAACTGAGGGTTCTAGAGGGGAGGGGGGTGGGAGGATGGGTTAGCCTGGTGATAGGTATTGAGGAGGGCACATTCTGCATGGAGCACTGGGTGTTATGCACAAACAATGAATCATGGAACACTACATCTAAAACTAATGATGTAATGTATGGGGATTAACATAAGAATAAAAAAAAGGCAAAAAAAAAAAACCCCCAAAAAACAAAAAAAAGTAGCTCTCCTTTGGCTTCTGAAATATTGTTCTCTTCTGGTTCTCCTTTTTTGATAATCTCTGTCAGTCTTCTCTGTAGGTTTCTTTTGTCTACTCTGCATCGTAATTTGTGACCTTGGCTTGGTAATCTGGCGTCTCCTCCACTGCCGTATTCTGGTACTGCTGTATATGGGCTGCAGCTCATAAAGGTTTACCTCCAGCCTCGTACTCATCCCGAGCTCTGCTTCCTTAGATAAAACTAGCTGATAGAACTTTGCCATCTCGGTAGCATAAGGAACTTCAATATTGAGCTTTCTTTTCCCCAATCTTGTTTTCTTCCAAGTTTGATGAATTTCAGTAATTAGTGAATGACTGGCAAGACAGATCTATAGGAATCACTCTTGACATCATCTCACTCTTACTTTACACCCTAGATGAGTGTTTAGGTGCAGTTACTTCGATCTGTGTAACTTCTCTCATGGACCACCCCATTACCTACCTCCACTACTCTCGTATGAACTCAGAATTTGATCTTTTATTAGCCAAGCTTACTATAATTGTCTTCTAACTTGCTTTCTTACATTCAAGCTTGCTTCTTCCAATACATCCTTTACAAAAGAATTCTTCCCAAAAGTCTTGTGGAAGGAAATGAGTGTTTACCTGCTTTTAAATGAAGGTTAAACTTCTTTGGTCTTATTCTTTATGACCATTATAAAGAATGATTTGCCTCATTCTGTGGGAGAGGTGAGATGATTTCATCTTTCAGGGAATGGAGATCAAGCAATTATGGTTTTTTTGAAGATACAGTCCATCCTGCACTGAGGAAGAGAGAAGGCATCTTTCCTCATGCTAATAGTTTGAACTACTGAACTCTAGTTTTAATGGGCCGTCCAGGTTGCTGTTGTGACAGAAAGGAATATAATTTTCAGGAGAATACAGATTTTTGTGTGTCTTTTTCTTTTTCCTAGTAAGTAGTATAGAGGTTCTCAAGGTGTAGTCACTGGACTGGTAGCATAATTACCATCTGGAAACTTCTCAGAAGCACAAATTGGGTCCTACCCCAGATCTGAATTAGAAATTCTGGCCATGGGATATTGGCAATATGTGTTGTACAAAGCCTTCAGGCAATTCTGGTGCAAACTAAAGTTTGAGAATCACTGACTTCAAATAATGTCTGCCATATAGTGGGTGTTGAGTAATCATTTATTGAGACAAAAGGGTAAATATTGGTATCAAGAGATAAAAGGGCCTTGAGGTTATTGGTTGCTCAATGAAGTGCACTATGGAAGGGCCCAGGAAACTTGAGTTAGAATTCTTTGCAGTTAGTTGCTGTCTTCCTGTGAGAGGGACTTTCAGGTTGCCTACATCTGGGACCTGAGCCCCTCAGTTGTGTGGTCTTTAAAAGAGTAGATCCAGCTCTTCATTTGCACCAAGAACTTTTTTTTAAAAAAAGATTGATTGATTGATTGATTGATTGATTGATTGAGAAAGAGAGCATGAATACAAGCTGGGAGGAGGGGCAGAGGGAGAGGGAGAAGAAGACACCTGGATGAGCAGGGAGCCTGAAGCAGGGCTCAATCCCAGGACCCTGGGATCATGACCTGAGCTGAAGGCAGACGCTTAACTGACTGAGCCACCCAGGTGCCCTGCATCAAGAACTTTTTATAAATTTAGAGGACAGCTGTAACTCCAAGAGCAGCGCGTAGGACACCAGTCTGGGAGCTTGCAGGAGCTTTAGCATGGGGGCAGCTGTGAGTAGTCTGAGCTGGATCAGGAGGGGGAGGATGCTATCATCACAGGTGGCACCATTTGTGATGGTGTTAACATGTGAGTCTGGCCGCAGCTTAGGTTACATCACAGACATAATGGCATACACAGACTAGACCCAAGCATTTTTCCCCACATCACTTTTACTTAATTCTAGATGGCCCTCTGTCACCAACAGAGTGATTTAGGAAGTCAGAAAGAAACCCTTCCTAAGTGCTTGGCATGGCAGAGTAACCTGTAATCCATGATTAAGATAGAAGGCATCAGAAGAGCTGAATGAGATCCACGGAAGATGAAAGTTTTTTCATGACTAATACACCAGCAGGGTAGTGATTCTGTTGTTATTTTTTAAGATGCTCCAGTCTGTTGACCCTCATTGTTTTCCCCAAGGGGGCCATGAAACATGATCCACAAATCCATCCTTCTTAATCCAGCTTTCTTTAAAAAAAAAAGAAAAGAATCACCTCATTTCTAAAGGGAGAGCTCTGGATCCATTGGATGACATAACAAATATACAAATAGAGTTGGGCAGAAGGGTCCTATTTTCAATTAGAAGGAACATGTACCCACCACTCTTAAGGAAGTTTTTCTCTTGTATCTAAAGGAAATTATTATTGACACAGGTTTGGGGGTGGGGAGCGCTTTTCTAGTGCTAGTCTAGTGCTAGTAAGGAAGCATGTGAACCATAAACAGGGAAAACCACTATGATGCTTCAAAAACACCCGATTCATGAGCCCAGGAAATGCTGCAGGCAAGTGGGATGTCTCAGAAGCTCCCATCTTGACCCTGTGTTGAGCTCACTGGCATCCCCAAACTGATTAACACTTTAATCTTTGTTCTGAATGCCTAAGCCTTGTTGAGCAAGTCTTTGGACAAGAAGAGAACTGGAGAGCTGGGCCAGTCACCTTCCTGAAGTTCTCTGAGGTTAGCGAGAGGGGTTCTCTGATGCTAGAGGCCTGGTTTAGAGAACACCTGCAAAGGAGCTTTAAACATGGGAGATGTTAATTAGATACACTTGAGATCAGTGTGGACTGGCGTTTCTCAGGGAACTTTCCATTTTAACTCAGCCTGCTAAAAACAGAACCCTCTCCCCAACTCTGATAAACATTGGTCAGGGTGGGGGGACTGGGGCCAGAAGTAGGTGACTGTTAGGCCAGAATTTTTTTGAAATGAGAGTTTCAGTTGTCAGTGGTTGGGGTCAGTGAGTTGTGGCCAGAGCAGGGAGTCTCACTGTGAACTGGAACCAAATGTAACCTGTTCAAAATGCTAGGACCACACTCTTGGAAGGACACAAACTTAAGGAGCTTCCATGTCTTTCTGTTCACATTCTGAGCTTTGATGCCTACAGAAAATCCAAGGAATATGCTGTGATACCTTACCTCCTTTTAAGAGTCAAACCTCTCAGAACCCTCAAATTAAGCTCCATGAGCTTTGATTTCAGGGACTTCCCAAGACCCAGGGAGTGGTAAGAAATGAAGAGTGCAATTATAAGCCAAGAGCAATGTTTCCTCTCACCATGATTGAAATGTGGAATGTGTTCAGGGTGAGAACACAAATAGATCTGAATGACTCTAACCATTTGAAAAAGGCCCAGAAATACCTCATGTATGAAGCTAAGGACCTGAGAGCGAATAAATAAAAGTGTTGCCAAATAGTGACATAACCTCTGAATCCATGTAATCCTTTTGTGTTCCCCACCATGGTGGTGAGTAGGAGAGTAGTTCTGAGACACTGATCTTGTGACTCTCTACTCACAAAGTCTTCAGACCAGAAGGCCCAAATCCATGCATGCGATAGAAGGCCTTCTAAATCTAAACCCTAACAATTTCTGTAGTCTTAGCTCCCATCATATTTGTGGTTCCTCCAGACAGTGCTGGCCCATGGTCAGTGCTCAGTATAAGGGTACATAAGGTAAAGTCTTCTATGTGGATAATACCTCACCTTTCAAGAACCATCCAGGGCTATAGAGCCTTTTCTCACTCTCTCCTCCCCAGATATAACATTTATTATTATATACTTCTATAATAGCAACCATGAGACTTTGAACCCCTTATGCAACAAATACATCATTCTACTCTGTATCCCCAGAACCTAGCATAGTTCCAGGTATTCAGAGAGTACGTAAAAAATATTGAATGCATGAGTGAATGCATGAATAAACAAGAAGCTGAAGGACAAGGATGTATAGTGCCTTAACCAAGAACGTATTGTAGAACCAAGGCCAGGACTGAAAATTAAATATAAAAATGTTAGCCGCTGCTCTGCTCAAAACCCCAGCACAAATCTATGTTACATGAATCCTTTTTTGCTTTGTTTTGCATTGAATATCTATAGCTATATATAAAGTGAACGCCTGGTGAGTGGGTGGATGGTGGTGTTCACTCTTATTTAGCAAAATGTGAATATGTCAGAATTACAGAAAATAGAAAGAAAGAGGTTTATGCAAAGCTGTCAGTTCTCATGTCTGGTTTTTTTTTTTTAAATCTGAGATGGTGCCGAGATGGTTCAAACTTAATATTCACATCCATTTTATCACATTAAATGTGATCATTAGCAAACAGTATTTGGATGGTAGCTATTTCCTAACTGACAATAGCCATCCGGTGGTACCCACTTTCCCATATGCCTGGGACTGATACAATTCAGATAGTCTGGAAAACAGTGGGAGGAAGGAAGCAATTAGAAATGAAGAGGAAGCTGAGGGCCGAGGATAGGCACCAATTTTATCTCACATAAGAATATCCCTATACCTATTCTTTTGAAACTTATGGGTGGGGACAGAAGTACTATTTTTAAATCTGTTTCATATCCTCAATTGGCATGCAGTCAAGCCCATAGGATGAGTGGCAGGAAACCTCGAGGGTGGGCACTAGTGTTTAAAAAAAGCTCAGGCCATAGACTAAGAAAACAGGAAGAAATTAACTCTAGAATACTGTGGATGTGGAAGAAGCTGGAAAAGTGGACGGTGGTAATGCTAAAAAATCAGTGTACCAAGCAGTATTTTATAACAGCTACTTACCCCCACCCACCCTTAACAACACTGCACTGCCACCAGAAATATCTTAGGGTTGGGAGAGAGGTGAATGGGTGGGAAGGAGGCCTGTCCCTTGCAATTTCTACGCACTGCAGAAGATTCTTGGGCAATAGCATCACCCAGAAAGACAGAAGGAAAGAAAGAATTTGTCAATAATTTGTGAATACTGAGGATCCAAAGTGAGAATGCTTTGATTGCATTCTTAATTTTAGGACTAGCCAGTTACAAACACTGACTGGTTGTTCACTAAATTCCTGTCCTTTCTAAGCATTCCGCTGCATTACATTACCCAACATCCCCCCCCCCCGCCCCCACCATTGCGTAGGTGGGGTCGTGTGCTGAGTTCTGGCCAAAAGAATATGGGCAGAAGTGGTTGATGCCATTTTCCCGGCCCACGTCGTAATCCATTGCTGGGTCTTTCCTCGCTCCCAACCTGTGTGGAGAGGAATCTGAACCTCTAGAGGAGGGTGGTGCCCCCAAACGGGTAAGGTCTGGGTCCTTATATGATCTACTTCTAAGGCGGCCTACCAAACACAACACTCATTCCTCATGAGCCATTTGGATTTTATATGTCATTCTATGAATCCCCTGAGGCATGGAAGTTTATCCCTTGCAGTAGAGATATAGCTGCTGCTTCCAAACCTTTTACAAAAATGACTCATAGTGTCTCACAAACCATGTCCTCCCATGTACTGTTGCCCTGAGGAGCATCTTCTTCACATCTCCCTCCCATTGGTATGCAAGCAAACTGTTCATTCAGAACGTCAAAAACTCACATGTGGCTAGAATAGTAATGATATTTATTTATTTATTAAAGATTTTATTTATTTGACAGAGAGAGACACGGTGAGAGAGGGAACACAAGCAAGGGGAGTGGGAGAGGGAGAAGCAGGCTTCCCGAGGAGCAGGGAGCCCGCTGCAGGGCTCAATCCCAGGACCCTGGGATCATGACCTGAGCTGAAGGCAGACGCTTAACGACTGAGCCACCCAAGTGCCCCTAGTAATATTGATATTTAAATAGCCAAGGAATCCACAGAGCAATTTTTTGGAGAGAAGGTATAAAGAAGTGAAGGGACATGATGAGCAATGCTTTTAGGCATTGTGGCATTCTTTTTGCCGTTGATGCATACATGTAATTTCAACTAAAGTGCCAGGTTCATATGCATGCAGCCTTCCCCATAGTTCCCGAAAGCTCTGGGATTTAACTAGAATAATGGGGCAATTTAAACAGCTTTCAACTTTCAATTTAAAGCTGGATGTTGAAGTGAGGTTATTAAACAAATAGACAAATAATGAATCTCTGCATATCTGCACTGTAGTCATGGGAGTTTAGAAGTTGGATACTAGGAGACACATAAAACAGGGATGCTGTTGAGCAAAGGGTTTCCTCAATGTCCTGTTGCATATTTGAATCTTACTGTAGCTACACAGCCCTCTTACTTATCTGAGTGATAATTAGGAAGTAGGACTCCAGGCAAGGGCAAGAGTAATCTCTAAAGTCTGATGGTTCCCCCACATGCATTCTGCTCATTGCTTGCTCTCAGTCTGAATTTTCTGTTGTCTCTACCCAAAGATAAAGAGGAAGTTCTTTCTTCAACAAAGATGATCCTGTGGCCAGTTCCCTTACTGCATTTCCTTTCTTTTCTACTTCCTCTGTGGCACTCAGGCCCTGTAGTAAATACAAAGATAAAAGCTCATTTAAGAACTACTCATGATTATAGAGTGAAGGAAATCTGTGGACCTGCCCCAGTCATTGAGGGAACCAAAATGCTGGGCTTCAGAAACACAGCCAGCCAAGCGTTGCCCGCTGGTGGCTGGGACAGAAGAAAGGGATTCTGTCTACTCATCCTTGCCTGGGGCAGACAATCAACTGCTAGGGACAGAAAAACAAATTTTTGGTGACTCTTCCCTGTCCCATTTTCAGGAAGATTTCTCTGAGTGTCCTGAATGACCCAACCCACAGGGCACCATGGTCACAGTCAGTACATGCTAAGCCATGCCTTTGACCTATACCTCTTCCCTCCCTGGATATCTTTTTTTGAACTTGTTTTTGGTTTAGAAACCTCCCTTCCTCCATACACACACCTCTTAAATATTGCTTTCTAGCAGGTTTCCTGCCAGCTACTTTTCTTTCCATCTCACAGACACCTCAAACAATGGTGCTAACACAACATGGAGGAGAGATCCCTAGGGACAGTTTGAAGAAAAATTTCCCAAGAAAACTACTACTCATCGTCAATTATATTATTGTTCACAGATATATTCACTTCCCTATAAGAATCCCACCTATTGCTGTTAAGCTCAGCTGTGTGATTAAACTTGAGGTAAAGGAATGAACGCATACATGATATATGCTACCACCTTCCAGAAGCTTTAGGAAGCACTGTGAGATTCTGCCAGATTTTTTTTTTTCTCTTGCTTCTGCCTCCTGCCATGAAAATGGTACATACCACACAGAGATTTCTTCTTTAGCTTGGGTTGGGGAATAAAAAGACATATGGAGCAGAGCCAGATAGATTTAAACAGAGACACAGAATCTGTAGCCAACCTGCAGCCACCAACATATAATGTTGCCTGTTGTAAGCCACTGAGATTTGAGGGGTGTTTGTAGATACAGGAAAGCTGATTAGTATACCACCTGTTAAGGAACATTAGGTATGGATTTTGTGAATGAGAGATGACATTTATTGGGATAAAACCCTATAAGGTTTTGGGGTTGTTTGTTATAGCTGTAACAACCCTAAATGTGCCAAACCCCTTCCCCTTTCAATAACCTCAGCCACTCATTGGCCCCTGAAATGGAGGAGCTATGATAAGGGAGAGGGGAAAGATACCAGATCCTCAAACTGGGTAGGATTAAGAGGAACCAGCTTGAGACTTCAAAAAGTTGGACACTGGTAAACATCTACCACTCGCATCTACGGTAAGTCAGTGCATTACAAGTAGAGTGGGGTAGCTTTAGTGTGTATCTTTGTAACAGCTACAGAGATAACTTGGCTTTTCTTTTTTATCTTTAGCCTATTTTACTCCCAGATTTGCTAGGTACTGTTTCTTAGCAACAGGATTTTGGAAGAAACATGGTCCTTTCAAAGCTGGCACTGCAACCTGAAAATGGTCTTTCCGATGACCTCTCTATTCCCTAAGAAGCTTCTTAGAGTCCCTGTTTCTCACCCAGATCTTTTGAGTTATTCTCTCTCCATGATTCCAGTATATGTCAACCTTTCTACATGCTTTTCTCTAGCCCCTGCTGTTAATTAGACCTAGAATTTCTTATCCTAGCTGTGCTAGCTTTACTTTTTGGTATCTGCTTTTGTCAATTTACTCCTCCTTTTTATCTCCCTCCTCCTTATATATCCATCTTCACACTCACCTACCTATACCTTTATACTGTTAGGAGACAGTCCTCCAGGAATCCTTTGTGTTTCTGCACATTCTGTGAGCAGAAGCACTGACAACTTTTTGTTCTAGACTATCTTTTCAAGGATGTATAGAGCAAATAGCCTTGGAAAATCAAGATAGTGTCTTGCTCCAGAGAAGAGGGTAGGTTTATAAAGATAATGTCTTCCTCCAGGGTAAATGTTGGATGGGTTTGCTTGCAGCCCACTATAAAAGATGGGAGTTGCCTAAGCTCAGGGTTCCTCAGCTGTGAAAAACAAAACAAAACAAAACAAACAAAAAACACCAACTGTCACTTCACAGCACTCTTCTATGCCTACCTTTGTCACCGTTGGGAGTCTTAAGAGGGCAAGGGAACTGGCACAAACATGAATCTCATTCTGCCTGATGTACTGTGAGAATAAAATCTTTTATCTCTCACCCAGAAGTCTCATGTCTTCTGCCAACATCCGTAAAACTATGGCAGGTAATTTTTTAGCTTACAAGTTGGGCAAAATCTTGGGCCCCTCACAGTTCTTGATACATAACACCTTCTATATAATTAAAATTTAAATTATGATATGTAATTTATCATAAATTAATACCTGTAAGTATCCATGTTTTTATGTATTACATAAGTTCCCATTTCCTTTAAAAATGGTGTTGAAACAATATACCCATCTGGTGTCTGGGTGGCTCAGTCAGTTAAACATCTGCCCTTGGCTCAGGTACTGCTCAGCAGGGAGTCGGCTTCTCCCTCTCCCTTTGTCCCCCAACCCCCTGCTTGTGCTCTCACTCTCCTGCTCTCTCTCTCTCTCAAATAAATAAAATCTTAAAACACACACACACAATACACCCACAACACACACAAACACAATTATTATTGTATCCCCCAAATTTAATGTAATTCCTCACTTTTGTAAAAGGTCAGTTGAGGGACTGAATGAATTGAAAACTGGGGAAAGGGGGCGCCTGGGTGGCTCAGTCGGTTAAGCGACTGCCTTCGGCTCAGGTCATGATCCTGGAGTCCCGGGATCAAGTCCCACATCAGGCTCCCCGCTCAGCAGGGAGTCTGCTTCTCCCTCTGACCCTCCCCCTCTCATGCTCTCTGTCTCCCATTCTCTCTCTCAGATAAATAAATAAAACCTTAAAAAAAAAAAGAAAACTGGGGAAAGAATTATATATTTTTGTTACAGAATTATCAACCCATTTATACTCTAGTTACTACTGAGCCTCTCGACAGAATGGAAGAAAGCCAATACTGACTTCGGGACTCCAAAACAGCAACCCAGTTTTAGTTGATGTCCCCCAGAAGTAGATGCATTGCTTTTATTAAGAATGTATGGAGGCAGGTGGGGGGATGGGTTAGCCTGGTGATGGGTATTAAAGAGGGCATGTACTGAATGGAGCACTGGGTGTTACACGCAAATAATGAATCATGGAACACTACATCAAAAACTAATGATGTAATGTATGGTGATTAACATAACATAATAAAATAAAATAAATAACCATTTCAACATAGGGGGAAAAAAAAAGAATGTATGGAGGCATCTCATCTCTACTTAGGGACAGGGTTGGGAATGTGTCCTCAGTGAACGCTTTTGACTGCCTAACCCTGACTACACTCTCAATTATAGCACTATAAACATTGGTTCTTGAGTACCTCATTCAAAAAAAATATTTTGAACACCAATTCTTTGCAAGGAAGTACTAGGCTTTTGCAATTTAAACATGTAAACAGGCAAATTGTAGTTCAAAAAGTAGTAAATGGTAGAATACAATTAAAAACTCTGCAGAAGCAGAGAAAGGCACCCAATCCAAAGGGGGGGGGTGGGCAACCAAGCCTAAGGACTGAGGCAAGGGGTAGGTATAATACCAATATTTATATCCTAACCTAATTTGGGGGCCTCATCTACTTTTATTTTACTTCTGGCTTTTAGGCCTGGATTTTACTGGATTGATGCAACCATCCATTCCTTTTTTCTCTGTCCTGATACCCTACTTTAGCTTTTCCTACCAGCCTTTTTCTCCTATAAAAAGTCCTTGATTTGGTTTTCATCTCTCATAAAATTTTGTTTCAGGCTTCTTATTTTCATGTTCTCCTCTGGTTTTCCCTGAGGCTGACCACACAGTCATCCTTGTTTGGTTCTAGTTCAGTCTGTGGCAGGGCATCTATGTCTCTAAAAGCCCCCTGCATGTGTGTAGTGTGCAGACATGTTTAAGAACCCATGCTCTAGGACCTTCTACAACTCCAGCAATTCTGAATTGAAATGGATCATGCATACCATCAGCTCATCTTTGTAGCTGGTTTTTGCCCAGTTAGTTTCTCGATATCTTACCTTGACTCCCTTTCCTCCCACTCTAAATTTTGACTTTATGGAGAATGGAGGAGGCCTGGCTAGGACTGTATGTCATTTTGATTAAGAGTTAACAGTGTAGTTCCAGAGAAAGAAGTAGAATCCTGGCGTTTTTTGTCTCTATCAGTAGGGCTTGCACAATGTCTCACAAGGTGTAGAAAATCATAAGCAGGATTTAATGCTCACCTCTGTCCGTCCTAGACCCAGTAGAGAAGAAAAGGGAGGGGGGGGGTTGGAGAGAAGGAGAAAAGATTACAGCTTTCCACCTCTCCTAGTAAAGTAGCACAAATAGAATGTGGAGAAGAGACTGGGAGTTGCCATGGCAGCCTGAAGCTCCCCACAGAAAGCATGACCTTCCTTGTCCAACCGCGGGAGGAAGGATCGCTTTCTTAGTAAGTCCCGGCAGATACTATGGTGGCTTCGTGGACTAGGGGTGTACCCCTGCTCCAGAGAGAGAGCCATAGTGATGGGCTCTATTTATGCAGCAAGCAGCACATTCCTACTGAGTGTGACCAGACATCCAGTGGCTAGGATGCCCAAATAGAAGAAACACACCAATTTCTTAAAAATATGTAACTATTAATCAACCACACTCTTATATTTCAAACAAACATTTTTCCATGTAAAGCCAAGCAGCTGAATTCTAATCATGTCGCAGCAGTCCGATTTATATTTAAGTCTTTTAGCCTGCCAGCTAATTTAGGATATAATCTAAAAACCAGAGAAAGTATTATTACACCATGGTGTTTATTTGAGTATCTGGACACTCTTAAAAGCACTGCCTTGAGGATTCCTTCCAATTAAAGTTGCTGGTGGAGCATTGAGTGGGCTGAGTGTGTCCAGGCATCCCTATTTTCATGCCATTGTAATCGGAGACCTGGGGGCTGCTGTTTGATCAGTTGATCAACTAATCCTCTAACTGTCTATTTGATTCATTAATTTATTAAACATTTATTGAATGCCTAAGAAATGCTAAGGAGCATGCTAACTGGTAAGGGTATGGATAGGTAATGAGAAAAAAAACACCATCTCAGGAAGTTTTCAATATAAACAAGTAGTTACAGTTTCAAAACATTGTGATAAGTGTTATAATCACCGGATAAGAAGCGTATGTATATGTGTGTGTGTGTGTGTGTGTGTGTATAAACAAGCATAGGTATGTATAAAGGAGCAAATACCCCATTTCTGCTGGGGGTGAGAAGAGATTAGAGTCAGGGAAAGAGTTAATGGTGGCTCAGCTCTGTTTCAAAAGATTTAATACGCATTTCTCAATTGTGAAACGTTGGGGTGAGTGTGTAAGCAGCAGGGATTACACAAGCTAAAGAAGCATGAAGATATGTGGCGCAAATGATGCGTATGGTGAAGAGTCCATGTGTGGGGAGGGGGTGCTGGTGAGAAAGAAAAAGGCCAAATTAAGAGGACCTATGTCATTGTGCTAAAGAATTAAGATATTATTCTGCATATGATGAGGGGAGGGGAGTTAAAACAAGATACTGCTTTGATCAAGTCGTGTGTGTGTGTGTGTGTGTGTGTGTGTGTCAGAAAGCCTTCAAACCCTGGGAGGGGGCAGTCATGGGGAGGCTCTGGTACTCTGCTACGATTGCCGACAGGGACACTAGCTAAGAAGTAATAGACAATACGATTGTGACATGTACCAATGGTTGCACTTGGAGATGTGAGAAGATATTTCTGAGAAGTGACATGACAAGATGACAGTGTGAATGTGGAGATGAGGGAAGGACGAGGTTTATGTTCTGGCTTGGGTACTTGGGTGAAGAACTTGTTCACCGAAACAGGGAACATGGGGGGTTGGAGATGATGAGTTCCTCGTGAATGGGGTGAGTTTGAAGTGCCTGTGGAACGTCTAGAGAAAGATATCTGATGGATAGCTCCATATACAAAGGGTGATTTATGCTGATGATGTAACTTTGGAACTTGTGGCTAGAAACTGAGTAGTTCATCAGATCTTCCAGGGAGTATATTAAGGGATTAAATACAAAATTCTAGACTGGTGTTTCTCAAGTTTTAGTGTTGTGTAGTCACCTGGGGATCTTCGGTTTTGATTCAGTGAGTCTGGGGTGTGAGCCCGATAGTCATCATTTTGAACAAGCTGTGAGGTGATACTGATTCTGCAGGTCTGCAGACCACATTTTGAATAGCAAGACTCTGGAAAACATTCTAGGGTTTAAGGACTGTCAGATGATGAGAAGTCCACAAAAAGGATTGAGTAGAGGAAGTCAGAGAGTCTGGAAGAGAAAGGAGGAAAAGGAGGCGTGCTGTCTTGAAACCCCAGGGTAGACAGAGTTTCACAAAGAAGAAAATGTTCAACAAGGTCAAAGGCTGCTGACAAGTAGAATTAAGACTGGTAAATATCAAATGAAAGTGGCAATTTGAAGGTAATTTTGAACTTAGATGGGGCAGTTCTTGTATCACGAAGAGAACAGAAGCCTTGTGTAGTGGAGGGCTAAGTAAATAGTAGGGGAGGAAATAGAGATAGTGAGTTGGGCTAATTTTTGTAAAAAAACAAAACAAAACAAAAACTTGGCTGTTACAGGACACAGACAAATTGGGTGATAATTTAAGAGGACAAAAGGCTGAAAAAGTATCATCATTTTTATGATAGAAAAGACATGCAGTTTGTAGTAAGCACAATAATGTTCTCCCCCCACCCCACAAAAAGACATTCACATCCTAATCCCCCAGACCTGTGAATATATTACCTTATATAGTAAAAGGGACTTTGCAGGTGTAATTAAATTAAGGATCTTGAGACAAAAGATTATCCTGAATTATCCAAGTGGGCCCCATGTAATCACAAGGGTTAAAAGAAGGAGGCAGAAGGGTCAGGGCCAGAGGAGTTATGACCACGGAGGTGGGAGTGATGCTGTTCCTGGTTTTGATGAGGAAATAGGGCTTTGAGCCCAGGAATGAGGGCAGCTTCTAAGAGCTGGATAAAGCAGGAACTGATTCTCCCTTTAGAGCCTCCAGAAGGAACGAAGCACTACCAACATCTTGGTTTTAGTCCCATGAGACTTCTGAGGTCCAGAACTGTTAAGATAATAAATTTATGTTGTTTTAAGCCAACAAATTTGTGGTGATTCATTATAGCACATAGAAAACTACAGTTGATCCTGGAATGACTTGAGGGTTAGGGCACTGCCCCCTGCACAGTCAAAAATCTGCATATAACTTTTGACTCCCCCAAAACTTAACTACTTATAGCCTACTATTGAACAGAAGCCTTACCAATAGCATAAATGGCCAATTAACGCATATTTAACATATGCATTATATACTCTATTCTTACAATAAGGAAGAATACATTACAGTGCTATACTGTAAAAAACCCATGTATAAGTGGACCCACACAGTTCAAACCCATGTTTAAGGGTCAGCTGTAGTACAGGGATCCTTAATATGATAAGGAAAAGAACCAAAGGAGAATTGGGATGTGTTATATCAAACAAGAGGAGAGGAAATAGAAATCCAGCAAAATACAACTACTCTGGAGGTCCAGTTTTCTCTAAGACTTTATATGAGATGTGAAGCTATGGACAGAATAACTATCCACCACCATCTCTTGTGCATCATTCCAAGCACTTCTCTAACAATACACATCAATGGGGGCACCTGGGTGGCATAGTCAGTTAAGCGTCTGCCTAGGGCTCAGGTCATGATCCTGGGGTCCTGGGATCAAGTCCAGCATAGGGCTCCCTGCTCAGCAGGGGTGGGGGGCTTGGGGGGGTGGGGGGGGTGTGTCTGCTTCTCCCTCTGCCCCTCCTCCCTGTTTGTGTTCTCTCTTTCTCTCTCATAAATAAATAAAACCTTAAAAAAAAATAAGAATACACATCATCAGATCCACTCTTAGACTGTCACAGATTACCCCGTTGCAGCTGTCCCCAACTCTGTTACTTCCAGATCTTCTCAGACCCAATCCAGTTTTCTTGGATGTCCGCTCCAGTCTCTTTGTGAGCACCTGTCATGATGGTTATTTCCTTTCGCTGAAGAAGTGGGAGAGATTCCCTTGCTACCTCATTTTACACATTCTCTGTCTGAATGCAGTTTATTCCTCATCAGGCTCACATTCATATTTTCAAGCTCTCCTCATAGCACACCCAGACCCTGCCACGCCCCTGCCCGGAATCCGGTACTGGGGCTGCAGGAGACCACGACGCCCTCCTGGTTTCCATGGAGACCCTACGGGACGTGACGTCTGTCCTACTCCTAGGCTGCGGGAAACCCGAGCATTTGTATTTAAATGAGGGAAAGTGGGGGGAAGGGATAGTAAACGAGGAGGGGAGGAAGCCGGAGTAGCGAGGATGGTGGAGGTGAGCCTGTGAGTGTTCAAGGACTCAGACGGGAATAGAAAAATCCCGGGACGCAGTTACCTCGCGCTCTCAGAAATCAAAAAGAAGGCAGCAGGAGGAAAGAGGAGTGCTTATTTCAAGCATAAGAATATCTTCTAAAGACTCATTTCTGATTTCAGAAATTTGTAAGGGACAGAATTACGCAGACAACTGCGAACCCCTTTTCCTTGTAGGGGGACTCCCAGCTGATAACGCTGCTCAGTTGCATTTCCAGGAAGCAAGAGAGACTTTTCACTCGTCCCAGAGTCTTAAGTCTTGTAGATTGGCTGCTGGTGTAGAAGGGGCCGCGCCTCTTTCACTCTCCACCTTTTCCCCTATAATGTCACTAAATGAAAGCTTTGGGCTCTGGATTACCTGCTATTTATTGGCTGAATCCTGAGCAAAAGGTTGGGGGGGGGGGGGGGGGAGGAGGAGGTGGTGGTTGGGCAGAATCTATGCTAAGATTGAATTGCACAAGGGTTCAGATGATGTCAGCTTTAGGTCTGACCTAGTGAATGTTAAATGTGGCTGAGTGATGAATCCTCAGAGGGGATCGATGGCAGAAACCTCTATGAAAGGACTATGCGGCTTCTTTAAAATCTCTGGCTGCAACTCCCAGAGCGCTGGTGGAATCTCAGCTTTCTGCTATAATCACTTGAACATTACTTACTGCCCTAGATAACTGTGGGTCACGTGGAGTGTGCTCCCCAAAAGGAAGTCTTTGAAAAAAGAAAAAGCCATTATAAGCCATCAGAGTGCCTGCTGGTCTTACAAAGAGAAACCAATTCAATTTAATAAACACTTTCTGAGGTCTACTATGAGCCAAGTGTGTGCAAAAGGAATGAAATTCTCTTTGCCTTCAAGGTGCATATGCTCTGATTGGGGAGACAGATACATTCACAAATGATCAATGGTGACAGGCAGCAGGTAATCAATACCATGGGAAATCCAAGAAAGGTGAAAATAATTATAATACAGGAAAGAAAAGAATAGTTTGTATGAGATCCCTCTGAGGTCTAGCCTTTTATAATAGATACAGAACAATAGAAAAAGAAGTTTTACAAGTGGCCTGATATAAAATGCCAATTCAGTAAAATGGTTTGTCAAGTGACATGGTGAACTGGTTTTCCATTTTTTTCCCCTCTCTGATGAGTTATTTCTATTGCTGCAATTTATAAGGGACTTTGTATTGGTCTTAGTTTTGCTTGGCCTCTATTCCATTTTTACAACTCACTAAACCACAATATTTTGGTATTAGAAGTTCAAGGTTTAATGGTTTCATTTTAAAATAGACCCAGCGGCTAGAATTGTGAGAAAGAATGCTTGAAAAAGTGTATGGGTTCAGGCTGAGTAAGAACTATATGAGCTTGAAGGGCATTGAGAAACTTGTCTAGTTGAGATGGGACTGAAATGCAGCAGGTGTTGGCGCCAGTCGGGGCTCCTTTTCAGACTCCTGGCATGTAACAATGAAGAGATGAGTGACAGCATCACAAATGCTGGAGAAATTTTTGAAATACCTATCACTTATGGCCTGAGTGGAGTGCATATTATACAGTCATGAACCTTGTAGTTTTCATTCCAAAATTAGGAAAAATTCAGGAATAAATTAAAGGACAAGGAAGCCAAAGGCTAATTGGTGGCTTTAAGTCTTTGGATGGAAGATATCAGGAGGTGATAGGATTAAAAAGGGGCAATTATTTCTTAGAAGCAAGAGAGAAAGCAAGCCTTATGTGTTCAAACTAGTCGTAGTTTCTGTGTCATTGAGATGTTGGTTACTAAGGGCTTGTTTTCTAGATCTTACTCTCAGTTGGTGAAGGAACATATCTATAATAAAAACATCTCACTGGAGTTTTGGTAATATAGTAGAATATTAGTAATTTTTAGATGAAAAAATATAAAAGCACAGAATGCCAAGAATCTACTTAATTACATTCTTATTAATTTTTCATTCTCAGGCACATGGTTTGCCACAGAATCTTTGGACTCCTAGTTTACTTTAAGGCCATTCTGCCAAGCTTCTGGATAATTGAATAAAACCTTCTGGCTTCTCAACTTCAAATAAACACCCCCAGACACATGGGCACCTCATTTATCCAAACACAATCAAACGTACTTATATATTTTTGTAGTGGTAGTCAATATGGTCTGACAGTTCCTAGAAAAGAGCTTGGTAATTTAGGAAGTGCCCAGTTGACACCACTAATAGCTGGAAGAAGAGACAGTGGAGACAAAATAAAATCATGAAGAAGAAAATGAGACATAAGAACTAGAAAGATGAAGAAGAAAGAAAAGAAGTAGAAAAACAAGAGATGAAGGGGAAAGACTAAATAGAACAGGATGTCTTAAGCACTTAATGAACAGATTAGGCTCTTCCAGTTTATTCTCATCTTGATGTAAAGATAGAAATTTCAGAGCTGCAAAAGATCTGGTGATTTCCGGTCTGGTTTTCTATTTCACAGATGAGAAAACAGGAGTCAGGAGGAGATGAGTGACTTGTTTAATATCGGAGTTGATTAGAGATGAAGCCGACATTAGCACCCAGGTGTCTTGACTCTGGGTCTGCCGTTAGTACTGCTACATCCTTTCTGACACTTGTAAAGGCTGACTGAATCCAAAATTTCTTTGAAATTTAATTACTTTCCCATTTTGCCTTGAACTTCTAACAACATTTTTGCATTTAGATTTTTGCGTTACAGCTTACCAAGTGCTTTATGTTATTTAACCTTTGTACCCATTCTATGAGCAGAAAGTAGCAGCTATAAAAATGACCCACATGGGACTTATCTAATTTTGATTTATGATATATTTTTTCCCTCAAATACTTTCCCAGCCCTTATTTGTGGAGTACTGCAGTCAATTAAAAATAAATAGACCATATTATTCCTACTCTTCTCCACCATATCACCAACTAGGAACTCATTGTGCTTTATGAAAATGGAACATATAGAAATAGGAGGATGGACAGCCTGACAATAAAGACAAGCAAGAAGGAAATAATGATGTGGACAGAAAAAAAAAATTACAGAACTTGGTGGTATGGATGACAGCAGTTAAATCTTCTGATGTTCTCAACATGTATGATGGGGAAGGAAGCACTACCTTTAGTTGCCTCTGTAATAGTGAGCCTTGTTATTTCAAGAAAATTCTCTTTGAAGCTGATGAATTCAATTCCCAGAAAGAGACCTAGGACTGATGTTGGGGAATAGGAGCACCTCCTCCCCACCATGAACTGCACTCTCCGAGGCCCAGCCACCCAAGGCAGGATGGTTTCAATCACTCCTGCCATCCAGCCACTGCTGACACTCCTTGGCAGCCAGCCTGCCTCTAATGGAATGTGTCCTGCAGCTGGGAATTAGGTCATCAGTAATCCACTTAATAGCATTTTATGAGCTGGGCTCTGACACAAGAGAGTGATCTGGTCTTACCAGCAGGAGCTTTCCTTGATGTGAGAGGAAGGAGGGAGGAAAATACACCATCCTGAATAATCAGACACTATCTTCATTTCCAGAAAGTAATGGGTGAGTGTAAGAAAACTGGGTGATTCTTCAGACTTTCTCTTTGATCCGGCCAGCTACATGATCTTGGGCAATCTACCTCTCATTTCCAGACTTCAGTTCTTCTAAGATCTCATCTAGCGCTAACATTGTATACTTTTGATTCTAGGGGACTCTTCGTGGAAGGTAGAAAATGCAGAATTTGTCAGGTCACCCCCTTCCCCCCACCTCCTTGATGATGCTCTCTGGAAAGGGAGATGGATGACCCTGCTCTCTGCCACTAGCGTACTGGAAAAAGAAAAACCCTGATTTGTACATTTTGCTAATTTCTGTAGTGTACTCCCAACATGGCTGAGTCCAGGCTATCAATGCTTTAACAACTGGCTAGCAAAACTTCTGAAAAATCCTACAGTTGGCTCTCATGAGCTGATATGAGCCACTCCAGCACACCACTGGTGCTCCCCCCAGCTAGAAAGGCTGCTTAGTGAATAGTCTCTCATGCATAGACACAGCTAGATTGTCCACACACCAAACATGGAGCATATATATCCTTGCTTTGGTTTTGGACAAAGAAATATTTACAACTTCTCCTCTTTGATTCTTTTCTAGCTGCTATTCTTAATTTATCTGAAATGCTCTCAGAAATAGGTAGAGAATTCTCATTAGAAAAATATCCATACTCATAAAGCTTGTCACATGAATTCTCATTTCTTCCACCACGTGTTCAGGGAGCCAACTGACTTTTATTTTTTCTTGCCTCCCTAGTACCCTATATCCTTCTTGTTGAAAAATCCAATATATATCTCATGAATTGTTCAAAAGGTTCACTGCTATACAGGGTTTAGAAGTTGAAAAAAATCACTAGGGTCTTTCCTCCTTTTCACTTGATGCTAGAAAATGTTCCTCAAACTTTAGTGTACAGTATCTCCCAGTTCTAAGAAAATTGGGGTGACGGAGGCTGAAATTAGCACCTGGAATGGTAATAGATAGAATGACGAGTCACTTTCTTTTATCCCTTCAATTGAATAGTGTATATAGATTGTATTTAATTAACAACTATCTTCCGAGTATTTACTACATGCAACACTGCAAAGTATCATAAAGTAAAAGAGAAAGTATAAGCTATGATACCAGCCTTCAATTTATAATCTGGTTGGGGAGATAAGATTAATATGCACAAATTAATGAAAATCAATTAAAAACATTTTATAATCAAGTGTTTAATGATGTGGCACAATTTCTAAGCGCAGCAGGAATATAGAGAAAAGTAAAATTACTCAAAGCAAACATTAGCCAAGAAAACTTAATGACTGGCAATGGGGCTTAAGCTGCCCATGGGCACGAGGATAGTGTTTAATATCAGTTAAAGGTACAGGACTATCCAGGTTGGGGGAATTGCATTTAAAAGGCTAATGGCAAAAAATGGGGAGTCGGTAGAAATATGAGTTGGTGAGCGCTGTGAGTTGTATAAGACTGTTGAATCACAGACCTGTACCTCTGAAACAAATAATACATTATATATTAAAAGAAAAAAAAAAGAAGAAGATAGCAGGAAGGAAAAAATGAAGGGGGGAAATCGGAGGGGGAGACGAACCATGAGAGGCTATGGACTCTGAGAAAGAAACTGAGGGTTCTAGAGTGGAGGGGAGGGTGGGGGGATGGGTTAGCCTGGTGATGGGTATTAAAGAGGGCATGTACTGCATGGAGCACTGCATGTTCTACGCAAACAATGAATTATGGAACACTACATCAAAAACTAATGATGTAATGTATGGTGACTAACATAACATAATAAAAAAAACTTACCTAATTGTAAAATTTAAATAAGTATAATTTATCATATGCCATTTATCCCTCAATAAAGAAAAAAAAAAAGAAATAGGAGTTGGTAGAAAGTGGAGAAAAAAGTGAAAGCCCTGACCTAAACCTGGGTCATAGAATGTGTGTCAGAGGGAAAAGGGTGATTACATACAAATAAACAATGGCCAGATCACATATGATAATATATCTCTGATCTTCAACCTCTGCAGCAACCAGTGCAAGAAGCCAAACCGCAGTCAGTCTCTGCGGCAGTCATTCCAGAAAATTTAGGACTTAGTCGGTGACTGCCAACATCCCTAATTTTTGTCCCTCCACTCCCTGCTTCCAATTCCGGACCAACAAGAGAAAGCCAAATATGCTTCCCAGACCCATCACACAGGATGCCCTGCATCTAGTGAGTCTGCCTCCAGCTTCCTTATATTAACAACTTCCAATCAGAACAGACCTGAAGTCTTCCCCTTTTCCACTGTAAAGCTTTTCATTCCTCTGCCTGCCTTTGAGTCTCTGCCAAATGTGAGTGGTGGTGGCTGAATTCTTTGCTATGTAGCATGGTCTGAAGAAATAGCCTAATTGTTCTCAGTTGTGTGGTCTTCATTTATTCCCACAGTGGGAGAAGAGCACACCTATAATAGTTCTATCTCCTATTATTACATGGGTATATATAATCACAGATATAGATGATATAGATGATATAGATATAGATGTAGATATATCTATCTTTCTCTTTCCCTGACCACCCTTTCCCCTTCCCTCCTGAAATCTACACTTTGGTAGGTTTTTTTTTTTTTACAAATTTTCTTAGAATGCCAATAAAAAATACAGATATATTGAGGTGTTCAGGGTAGACTGAAGAAATTCATTTATTTCCTTTGGGTTTAAAGGGCTGAATGCCTTAATCCTATCCTGACTTTTGAATCTGGTTAACCTTTTTCTCAACAAAAAACCTTTTTGTTATTAGTCTTTTGATAATATGTACCATGCTACAAAGGTTTAGTGTAATAATAATTAATGTGTTCTAGCATATTTTAATTTAACACATCTAAAATGGTTGATCAGAGTTTCTGATCAACATAAGATAATAAGCATTGCTGTCATGCTAGATGATATATTTCTGGTCAAGTCAAAGAACCTAAGTGCTTTAAATAGTCACTGCAACATGATCTCTGATAAATATATTGATTCTATTAGGGCTTTCTAAAATTCTGAAAATAGTTCATTAGCCCCCCATCTCCATTCATACTTTAAGGATTTATTATGATCTTGGGAATCCAAAGTTGGAAACAACCCTTTAGTGATATTATAGTAATTTTGTCATTATAGCTTTGCTAATTCCTGGAAGCCCATCTCTTGACACCATGTTCCAAAACCCAAGGCAATTTACTTTCTGGGTTTTACAGGTAGAATTTGATCATTTTGGATACTTAAAGGAATTTGACACCTCTACCTAATTTACACTAAGGGACTGGAAGTTGAGATATAGCTACCGTGAATTTTTCTGATATAATATCCTCTTTTCTCCACCATATAAACAAGAAGCTAGAGGCAGTGATGTGGGCAGCAAGATTTAGGTTTGGTCCTGCTAACATTCCCCACGTTTTTGCTTTCCATTTAAACTCTTGGGTCTGAATCGCAGGTTTGTAGACTTAGATACTCAGTTTTCCAGCTCATCCTTGAGCAATTATGCTTTGGTAAATTTCATCACACCCACTCTTAGATGTTCATTGCACTCTCTCCCACCACTCCAGTGACACCAGTCAGAAGTCTGTAAGTCACTCCTGGGAAGGGGAGAGATTACTTTAGAAAATGTTTCCAATGATGACTCTGTTCCATAGCATGTGTGATCTTGTTAAATGTAATCATAGAGGCTGGGCCTTCCTCACCAAGGGATCTTGTCTTCCTCCTGAACTTTGCTCAATCATCTCGTCATAAGTCTGGGGGATGCATTTTGGGCCATGTATTAGGTTAAGATGAGCCAGGCTATTGTAACAAACAGACCCAGATTGCATAGTGGCTCCATACAACAAAATCTATTTCTTGTTCATTCAAACAGTCCAAGGTCAGTATTTCTGGTCAGCACCTGGCTCTCTCCGTGTGGTAATTCAAGAACCAGTGCTTCTTCCATATCATGGCTCTGCCATCCTCCAGGGCTTTGCCATCCCCCACTGGCTGAATACAGATGGGAAAGAGTATGGAGAAACACATCTGCTTCCCATAATACCTTGGCCCTGAATTGGCATATATCCCTTCCATCCAAATTCTGTTGAGATTATTCTAGTGAGAACTAATGCAAGAGAGCAAATATATTTAGTTTGTTTATGGGCCAAGGACAAGAAGAAAATGAAAATTTGGTGAACTGTGAGCCTTGTCTGCCTTAGGTATTTGTAGCCTCTGCCTATTTTTTTTTTTTTTTTTTGCTACCCTCTAAAGATATTGGAATATTAGCAGAATTGCAAAGGAACTATTATATATATGATCTTCCTTTCCCTGGCCTCGCTCACTTATTCAGCAGATAATTGTCATTGTTTTTTATCAGGGAGGAGAATTGCAGCTGATCAGTCATCTCCAATTTTCTCTAGTCTGCTGGGTTATGAAGAGGATGGATATCTCTAGAGTAAAATGTGCTTAGCCACTCTCTCAGTGAACTCCCCGTGGCTGCATCCTGCTGCTATGACAGTGCTTTTGCCAGAAGCCCCTTTTGGCTCAAGCCTGCATGCCCTGAGGTTTCTCAGCAGTGGAACAGTTCAGGGTTATGTTTTCAGCGCTTCCTCTTGAGGGCCAGTTCGTGGCCTCTGGGCTTCTGGATTCTCCCCAAACCAGCTACAGCTTGGGGCCCTAGGTTAGGGAATAGCGGTAGAAACGTTCAGGCAAAGCCTCTGTCCCTGGTTCTTCTCCGAATCCTAGAATTGCATGCCTATCTCCCTCTCTCCCCCTTCAACTCTCTCACTGTAGTCTTGCCTCAGCTAGCTGTCTGGGCAGAAAGGGATTTGATAACTGGAATCTCTCTATATTCTAAATGATTGCCAAGAGCTGAATATGCCTTTGCTAGTAGAGAGACATTTACTATTTAAGAACAGACACTCTTTAATGATGGGCTATAGGATGTGAAAGATGAATAGCGTGCCATACTTGAGCAAATGTTTCTTTTCCTTATTGCTCAGAGCAGTATCTTAGGATCCCTTCCATATTTGCTATATATGAAAGACCTTGCATGGAATCCTTTATTCAATGATTCATTTGTTTCTCCACTCAATATATATTTTTAAGCACCTATTATATTTCAGGTACAGGGGATATAATAGTAAACAAGACAGAAACATGATATTGTTAGTAAGGGGCCCTAAGCCCCCATAACATAAAGGGTGTCAGGGATGTGTGGATCCAGGGACCTCAGAGCAGCTCCATCTCTAAGCTGTGCAGGTGGTTCCCTATCGCACCCCCTTTGCATCCCTCTGTGCTTCGTTGCATAGACTTTAGAGTAACCCAGACATTTTCCTGGGGAAACCGACTTTTATCTTAAACAGACCAACATATTTAAAGCACTAGCAAGCTCCCAAAATAGTAGAGAAGACAATTAAATGGTAGCTCTTATTACTGGTAGCATTATGCTCTTTAGGAAACCATGGGGGAAAAATTAGTCTAGCTGACAATTTTAAATTGCTTTTATTCCTAAAAAGCATGCTCAGGTCTCAATAACTATCTCGTGTGTCTGATGATCTCTGCAAATCACTTCTTGCATTCCCTATCTCAGGTAGTGAGTAGCCACCCATTGCTTCTGGACAGTAGCAAGAGTTGAGCAAACTTGAGTTGGTCAAACGTTACAAGGTAGCTCAGTCATGGCTGGGGTGTTTACTGAATAGTGCAGGAAAGATTGGTGAGGATGTGTGGTGGGAGCACTGACAACATAACTTAGGGATTCTGAAAGCCTCTAGCAAGCATGGCCAGGCACTGTTCCTCAGCATTCCCAGGAGGAAAAGGACACAGGTTCAGAGGCTGGGAGGTGGTAAGGGTGGAGAATGAAACTGGTCACTTGGCTACTATTTCAACATCATCATCTTCCCCTCCTATGTTATACCTGCCACTAGACCCAAGCAGAGGGAGGCCTCCAGATGAATGATTCATGAGGATTACCACCTCAAAGTGAAGATGCTGTGCAATTATCACCAGGGATCAGAATCACTGATCAGTCTGAGTATTCAGTGAGGCTTCTTCTGTGTCTAGAACTGCAGGAGGTGCTGTGGAAGGAGGCAAGAGAAATTTGTGATGCCAAGTCTACCCTTAACCTCCATGTGGAGGCCAGACAAACACAAAAAACATCTGCAGAACACCTCACTTCAGCTCTAAGCCATGTGGCGCTCACTAGAAAGGCACTTTTAAGCCCCAGCCTGGTCTTTACAGCCACCTGCAGGGATGCACTCCGGTACAGTAGAGGATGTGGGTCTGTGGTCCAGCATGCTGAGATCCCAAGTCCCCCTGCTGTTTAATGTACTGAAGGACTTGTTTACGAAGTCTCAGAGCCTCAGAGGCTTCATGTGTAAAATGAAGAAAATGCTTTCTCCTAGGGTTTGAGTGACCCTTCAGTGAGTTAAAATACATCCACTACCTGGAAAATAGTAGATGTTCAAACAAATATAGGTGTCCACCCCATGTCCACATGGCTGTCCCATAAGAATCGCAGGCGAAGTGTTTAAACCAGACATGGCGTCTTCTGCACCCCACCCCACATGGTAAGTCTTGCTTGTCTATTTGATTTCCAGTTTCTTTCCAGTTTCTGTTTCTGACAACATGCTTTTTCTGGTCATCAAGGCTTGAACCTGTCACATCATCTTTGACTCAAACTCACTCACCTCCACATCCAATCTGTTTCAAAATTCTTCCTACTGTTTTACTTTACTTCCAGTGCCTCTTGAAGGAGAGGGTTGGCAAGGGGATGGGTGAAATAGATAAAGGGGATTAAGAGGTACAAACTTCAAATCCAGAGGCTCATAACATAGGGTCATGAGTGGGCTTTAGGAAGTCCGTGAACCTAGGGGGGGAAAGGTCCTAATTTTCATAAATTCTGAAATGTATCTTGACTCAAATAAGTTGTATTTGTCATCCCTTTGCTTCTGTTTCTTCTCCTACAATGTAGGCACAGAATTGTTTGTTTATCATTTTCTGCCCAAATACAACAGCCTCCTAACTCATCATCTTCCAGTTCGTTTCATTCTCTGTACCCCTGTCACAGTGATCTTAGAACCTAGTTCCAATCATGCCATTTCCCCAATCCACAATGTTCAACACTTTCAAGTGTCTTTCAAATAAACTGAAGATTCTTAACTTAGCTCTCTAGACTAACTTTGGAACTTTTATATTCTGTCACTCCCTCTACATACTCTATGCTCCAGCAAAATCGATTGCTCACTATTCTTTAAATACTATCAAAGGGGCGCCTGGGTGGCTCAGTCGTTAAGTGTCTGCCTTTGGCTCAGGTCGTGATCTCAGGGTCCTGGGATCGAGCCCCACATCGGGCTCCCTGCTCCTCGGGAAGCCTGCTTCTCCCTCTCCCACTCCCCCTGCTTGCATTCCCTCTCTCGCTGTGTCTCTCTCTGTAAAATAAATAAATAAAATCTTTAAAAATAAATAAATAAATATAATATCAAAAAGTTAGTTGAGTCTTTTATAATATAAAACATTAGGGGGTGGGTTGCCTGGGTGGCTCAGTCGGTTAAGCGGCTGCCTTCGGCCCGGGTCATGATCCCAGGGTCCTGGGATCGAGTCCCACATCCGGCTCCTTGCTCAGCAGGGAGCCTGCTTCTCCCTCTCTCTCCCTCTGCTTGTGCTCTCTCTGTCAAATAAATAAAAATCTTAAAAAAAAAAATTAGGGAAAAATTACAAAACAAATCACCAGTGGACATAAAATGCAGATTTCATCACAAAGTTTCATTCCAAGATGTTCCTCCCACTTGCACACACCTTTGTACTCTAGACTCCTCTAAACATAATTCATAACAACCTGAGTTAGTGGATGCTTGAGATAGGTTAGCCCTAGACCAACCATTGTTTAAAAAGAAAGAAAAAGAGTCAACTTTTGTTGCTATTTCAACATGAAAACCCCAGAGAATCCCTTTTTATAAAATCCAGGCTTATTAACCGAACCTCCCCTCCTTGCAGCAATTCACTGCATTCTTTGGCAGACCTGATGCCTGTGTTTGGGTGTTCACCGCTCCCTTCTCTGAGAATGCCCTCACCCACTCGAACACACAGGTGGACTACTCATCAGCAGCCATATTTGCACAATGCTGCCCCCTCCTTCCTGATCCTGACTCACTGGATAATGAGCGATACCCAATACAACCTGGGTCAATCAAATTTCCTCCCCAGACATTTGAAGTGGAACAGAGAGATCATGAGTTAGTCATGACATGCAGATGAAACTCCCAGATGTAAACAGCAGATGTAAATGGCAGGAACTGTTACGGGAATGCAAAAGTCAATGATCTGCAAAAAGCAAGAATAAAAGAGAATGAAAATGTCCTAATGCTTTGTCAGTTCCTGGCTTCAGACCTTCCAGGGGTCTGGCTCCCTTCCTTTCCTGGAATCTCTGAGAGACACTTCTCTACCTCCCCTTCCCACTTTATTATGGTTAAACTAACTTGAGTTGGGGTCTCCTACTGGCAACCAAGACTCCTAACTCATACAAAACCTGATTCCAGGATGATATTCTGTGGGTTTTCCCCCCTCAGTCATTCAGTGCACATCAGTTGGGCATCTACTATATGCCAGATACTCTGTTGGCCTTCCTGCAGGGGCTTTTAAAGAAACACAAAGAGATAATTATAATTTAATAAAAATTCCTCCATCAGACATACGTGTGGAATAGATAGACATGGCAAATAAATGAAGATTGAGGGGAGGGAACATAGATATTTTGAAAATAAATGGTGCCTTAACTAAGCCTTGAGCCAAGGTTTTCTCAAGCAGGGTGCCAACATGGGCAAAGGTATGGAGGCAAGCAGAGTTTGATCTGCTCTGGGAACTGTAAGTCAGTTCTTACATTTGGAGTCTAGTGGATATACATTCAGTTTTTCCAGCCAGAGAAGGGTGGCAAGACGTAAGGCCTGGGCCAGATGTAGAGAGTACTGTCTGCTATATATGGAGTCTGTCTTTAGGTGGTGGAGGAATCACTGAAATTTTTAGGCACCAGATTTAAGGCCTTATTTACAATAGCTCAGGCACCCCAATTTTGGATGGTATGTCCAAGTATCTTATCAAGTGGAATCAGTGTAAAATAGCTCTTGTTATTAACTGCCTTAGGATTCAGGGGTGGTTACGGCTGTGCCTCTCTCTGGAGTAATTGCTTTTGACACATGGGTAGAATTCCTGTCCCCCTGTCCTTTACCAATTGCTTAGTTTATTATTCTCTCTTCCCATGTGTTCTCTTTCTCTATTTCTCATCAGACACACCCAGATCTTTTCATTCATTGTTCATAATTCTGTATTTTAATATCTTTCATGATTTATCTCTTAACATAAATCATTTTCTAATTTATTTTTACAGTAATTATTATAATTAAATTTTAATAGTAATCACATAGCAATTAATCTCATTACAATTAAAAATGATATAAAGCCGGGAGGGATATAAAACATTTTGGATGTCAAGTTGGGACCCAAAAGGATCTCCACAAACTAGAGTGCTTGTTGAATGCTAAGAAAATCCACATAATAGAGTAAGGTCCACACTGGTTCCTAAAAAGCCAAGTACCCAATTATAATATGGAAGACAGCCCAAGCAGAGAGCTTTTAGTTATCTGTGAGCTCTGTGTGAGTCTGCAGCATGCTATGGTCTTTCTTCAAAGCAAAAATGTCTCAGGGTCTATTAGTGGACACATACCTGTCTTAAAAGCAGGAGCCAATCCACTTGATAAGATACTGTCCCACCATTCTTGAATCCTGGGCCCATGACGTGAAGAATGTTGAACTCATCACACTTTAAGAAAGATATATAAAAGTCTGTACATGTTCAGAGAATTATGAATGAGAACATGAGGAGACTCAAAAAATTGAGGATTTATGATATTTAGTTTGGATAAAAGAGGATTCAGGTATTTTAAAATATGCAGAGAACTGTCATACAGAAGAAGAACAGGGGTCAGCTTTGTTCTTTATAGCCCCAAATGGAAGATATAGGACCAACAGGATTGGGTGAGAAATATGTAGACAGACTTTGGTTTAGAATAAGGAAGTTTTGGGGCACTGGGGTGGCTCAGTTGTTGGGCATCTGCCTTCGGCTCCGGTCATGATCCCAGGGTCCTGGGATTGAGCCCCACATTGAGCCCCACATCAGGCTCCCTGCTCGGCGGGAGGCCTGTTTCTCCCTTTCCCACTTCCCCCTGCTTGTGTTCCCTCTCTTGCTGTGTCTCTCTCTGTCAAATAAATAAATAAAATCTTTAAAGAAAAAAAAAAGAAGGAAATTTTTCCTTAGGGATAAATCTTTCTGATGACAGAATGAGCTGCCTCAGGTAGGGTAGTGATTTCTCTGTCCCTAGAAGTATTCAAGCTCAGGATGCAGGACTACCTATGAGCTTGCTATAGAAGAGATTTGAGCTTTGTCACTATTTTTGGCTTAGGTTCCTCAAGTTTCTTTAGAGATAGATACTATTTACACTGACAAGAATAACCACTTACACCATGCTCACTCTGTAAAACTTTTCCTATCCTTTGAGGCAGATAAAATCCTTCAAATAAGCTTTTTTTCTGTGTAATTTAGAATTACCCTTTGTGTAATATAAAGTCATATAGAAAAAAATAAATTCGTACCATACTTACTGCCCTTCTCTTTTAATATTTTTCACGTTGTTTTGTGTAGTGGTTATGGATATGTTTTATCGCCTCTCACAGACTATACATTCCCTAAGGGCAGAGAACTATCTTATTCACTTGGGTATCTCCTAAAGTGCTTTACACAAACCATATACTTAATAAATGCTTGCTGAATGAATGAAAGAATGAATGTTGTTGATTAAAGACAAAGGCAAACGTCCAGAGGACTTTTATTAATATTAATTCTTCTTTAAATTTTTATGAAATAATTTCAAACATGAAGTACAATTCAAAGGGCATCCATATTCCCTTCACCCAGATTTCTTGCTGTTAACATTTCACTGTATTTGCTCCATCTCTCTACCTCCCTCCCTCTTGCTGTCTCCATCTCTCTGTATGTATGTCAAAAATGTGCATACACTTATATCATATACATATATTTTCATATATACATGTGTGTGTTTATACACACATACTCACATAGACATTTACAGATATATACACATAATATATTCTACCTCCATTATCATTAGTCTTTTGTTAACCATTTGAGAGCAAGCTGAAAACAGTATTCCCTATCACCCCAAAACTCTCCAATTTACCAAGTCAGGGACATTCACCTACACAACCATTGTACAAGCCTTTAAGTCAGGAAATCAGTAATGACATCACACTTCTGTCCAAAACACTGATCCTATTCAATTATGCACACTGTCCCAGGGATGACTCTTCTTTTCTTCTGGTCCAGGATGGCATCCAGGCACTCCTTGTATTTAGTTGTCATGTCTCTCTTTTTTTTTTTTTTTAGATTTTATTTATTTATTTGAGAGAGAGAGAATGAGAGACAGAGAGCATGAGAGGGAGGAGGGTCAGAGGGAGAAGCAGACTCCCCGCCGAGCAGGGAGCCCGATGCGGGACTCGATCCAGGGACTTGATCCAGGGACTCCAGGATCATGACCTGAGCCGAAGGCAGTCGCTTAACCAACTGGGCCACCCAGGCGCCCCAGACCTTGCATTTCTATCTCTGCCCATCTGGAGCTTCCATGCCCAGGTATTTCTTTGTGTCTAGACATGCTCCCCTACCTCTGATGTCTGGGCACCCCTGAGAACAGGTCCCTGCTGAGTTCTGAGAAAGGCACCACCCAGGACCCCTTCAAGGAAGGACTTCAGGGGCAGCCTCAGCTGTAGAGCTGCTTTGCCAGAGGTCAGACCTTGGGGGACAGGGAACGGGGGTGGGCCGCACTCAGAGACTGAGCAAAGGTAGGTGTTGTGCTCTTCTTAGTGCATCACATAAGGGAATATTCTCTTTAATACCTCTGTTTAATTTGACTTTTTATTCCATCCTATCATCAGCGACACTTACTGAGTTCTGCTCAGTATATGGCAATATGACATTACAACAAAGCATATACTCCAATCCTTGATATCAAGGCACTTGTCAGCCAGGAAGCTGGCTATAGTTTAGTCGCTAAGAGTCTGAGCTTTCACCACAGAGTGAACTCTATTTGAATTGTAGCCCTGCCATTTTAGAGCATAATCTCCCGGTTCAAGCAACATGCCTTTGTTGATTGCACACTCAAGTGCATGCCATTGCAGGAAGTAAGTTTATTGAAGCAGAGAATGAGACCTTCTTGGTATCCTTTATGGCATCTGAGTTAGATAGGTGTCCCGATAGCAGGAGATTGATGGAACAGAAGAACCCATAAATGCTGTGATAATTCAAAGACTTTATAAAGTTTAATCACAAAGTTTAGGAATGCTGTCTTGTGTCAAACACTCCTGATAATTTTAAATGAAAGTTTTGTATTAATGGGAGGGATTATATTGAACTCCTCCCTCCTGATTGCAGACCTACTTATAGATGACTAAGCCCACCCAGAAGTCACTCATATCTCAGCATGCAGTGAGCCTGGTAAAAAGAACTAGAGGATTAAATATTTATGCCCTTCCAAAGTCCAGGAAAAAGGGAAGAGAAAGATATTATATAGTTACATAAATTGGATTTCTTCATAAGACATAAATCATATTATTAATCTATCATTAGTACCTACATGCTATGGGCTAAATCTCCATTTTCAGGTTGCTGTTAAAAACAGCCATCTTTCTCACTGATATGAGGAATTCTTAATCTCAGGAAACAAACTGAGAGTTGCTGGAGTGGTGAGGGGGTGGGAGGAATGGGGTGGCTGGGTGATAGACATTGGGGAGGGTATGTGCTATGGTGAGCGCTGTGAATTGTGTAAGACTGTTGAATCACAGACCTGTACCTCTGAAACAAATAATACATTATATGTTAAAAAAAAGAAGATAGTAGGAAGGGAAAAATGAAGGGGGGGTAATCAGAGGGGGAGACGAACCATGAGAGACTATGGACTCTGAGAAATAAACTGAGGGTTCTAGAGGGGAGGGGAATGGGGGGATGGATTAGCCTGGTGATAGGTATAAAAGAGGGCACGTATTGAATGGAGCACTGGGTGTTATAAGCAAACAATGAATCATGGAACACTACATCAAAAACTAATGATATAATGTATGGTGATTAACATAACATAATAAAATAAAATTAAAAAAAAAAAACAGCCATCTTTTTGCAACTGGAATTAGGTAGAGTCCAAATAGGGGTGTGCTTGATAAGCTTGAACTCCTCAGTCAGAACAGCTCTGTGAACTTGTCCAAGTTATTCACCTCTCTGCACCTTAATTTCTCCATGTGTGAAATTGAGATGGCAATAGTTTCTTTATCATAGGGTAGTTTCAAGGATTAAGTGAGGAAATGAATGTAAAGGCATTTCTTAGCATGGATCCAGGGGCATGGTAATGGTTTAATATATACTTACTGCTGTATTTTATGTTTTATTTCTTTTTTGTCATCATCCCATCTCCCTCACACTTACATAAAACTATGGAACTTGGGCGCCTGGGTGGCTCAGTTGGTTGGGCGACTGCCTTCAGCTCGGGTCATGATCCCAGGGTCCTGGGATCGAGCCCCGCATCGGGCTCCCTGCTCTGCGGGGAGCCTGCTTCTCCCTCTCCCCCTGCTTGTGTTCCCTCTCTCACTGTGTCTCTCTCTGTCAAATAAATAAAATCTTTAAAAATAAATAAATAAATAAATAAAACTATGGAACTTAAAACTGAAGATGTTATCACAAGTCAGCTAGTGACCCACTCATTTTTCAGAAGAATAAACTGAAATGTGGTTTATTGTTACATGTGTTAGTTGAATCTGCTGCTCAGGGGCAGAGCCAAGGATAGAACTACTTTCCACTATATCATACTTACTGTGAACAAGAACTGTATTCTTCAGTCTGCATATTTATTAAGTACTATTAAATGCCTTGCACTGGGCTAAACCTCGGGGATTAAAACAAAAAATGATGGTATAACTTCTTCTTAGGAAGTATGCACAGGGGGCCGTGGTGGGAGGCAGGCAGGAAATCCATTATGATACATTAAGATACAGTGGCTAACACAGAGGTATACAAAGGGGGCTGTGAGACACTTCGACTCCCTTAGAAATCCTGGGTTTTGACAAATCTTTTCATAGATCTCAGGAATTCTTTTAAAAAATACCTGCAATTATGTTTTTCAAGCAAAATTCCCCCTTGACACACGGGTAGCCAGTCCCCAGCGGGGACTCAACTCATTTCTTCTAATATCATTTCCCCCCTTAGCAGAGCTGTTTGGGTGAGTTTATCAATATGTATCTGTGACCTCTTCACGTTCAGCCTCAATATCATTTTTTTTTTTAATTTGAGAGAGGAAATAGATGAAATAATGACCCTGGAGCGTAGATTTGTTTGGGTGAAATCCATTTGTGCTGCTGATGTGTTGTATGACTTGGTAGGAATTGTTTGTTCACACTGCTGTTATCTGCTTAGCTCCATCAAAATCTTCTGCTTCCCAGGGCTCTTGTGGGAAACATTTGGCCCAAGCGATGTGTGATGCTTTGTAATTATGAAACATTTTGCACCAAAAATATTACTTTCTTCTGTCTATTCTGTTTGATACAATTATGACATTTGCAAATATGCAAATATATCAGGGAAAAAGTAATAAAATAATACTTAAAGATACTTTAGCATTTCCTTTGTGTTTGAATGAATATTTTTTATCTTTCTGTAGGTAAATTAAAAGTTTTCTTTATAGAGGATTTGAAATGTATATTCAACATGATTGCAGCTTAACGTTTAAGCCAAGAAAAGATGGAAGTCCTTAGGATTATGAACAATACCAATTTTAAGGATATATCATCCTGAATCCTATAATGAATTGCTGAATTCACCTTATTCATTTATTTGTGCATCCACTCAAAAGTGGTGCTTTGAATTCTTATATGTCAGTTGGCAGGCCATGCACGAAAGATACAGGGTTGAATGAACACCTTGTCTTGCAGTTAGTTAATGAGTGGATGAATATATGAATCTATGAATATCTATCTGTCCCTGGCCCATAGAAGTCCTTACACTATAGTAAGTGAGCTAGAAATATACATAGTGAATCATAATACTGTGTGATAAATGCTATAACAGAATGATGTCCAAAGTGCCAGGAAAGGAGACTTATTGGTTCTGTTAGCCGTGTCAAGCAATGCGTCATACTGGCAATATTTAACTCAGATATTAAAGAACTAGCCAACTCAGTCCCAAAACCAATTATGAAAATACGAATTTATTTTAATATTTTTAATTTTTAAATTGATTTAAAGCATTATGGCTGCATGGTTCAAAATTCAAGAGCCATAAAGGGTATATAAGAAAATCCCTATCTCACACTTGTCACCCAGCTATCCATCCATCCGTTCCCCTTGCTGAAAAATCTAATGTTATCAGTGTCCAGGCATATTTTATATAGAGATCAGCAAATATAAATGTATATATAGTGAGTGCACAGGTCCAAATACATGCACACACACACACTCACAATTGTCCCCTTTGTATACACAAATACAGTGTACTACATATCTCTTTTGTACTTTGTTGCACTTAACAATATTTTTTGGAAATCACTTTCCATCCCATGTATGCTGTTCTCAACATTTTGCTGTAATAAAAAAATCTTGCAACAAATATTGCTGTACACATTACTTTTCTAGCAATAATACCAAGAAATAGGATTGCAAGGTCAAGGGATAATTACATGGAATTTTAATAGATTTTGCCAAGTTGTATCACCTTGCACTCCAACCACCAATGTATGAGAGTGTCTGTTTCCCCACATTACTATCAAGCTGTTTATTCATCATTAGCAGTTTATTGCAAAAAACCCTTTGGTTTTTGCTGATTTATTATGTCCCCCACTCCATTTAAACACCTTACTTATCAGACATTTAATTCCTACCTATGACCTGGATCTGTTTTTGGCTGATGCCAAAATCACTTGAACTTTGTGATAAATTTCTGTATCTGGGAGAAAAGGCATCCCAAATGTATTTGCAATTTTCATATACTTGCTTTTTAGAACTTTAGAAATAACTAACCAGATTACATTTTAAAAATTGCTTTTGTATAAATTTTGGAAATTTATCATATTTATAAAATCTAATGTTCTTATCAAGATACATGGCATACCTCTCCTCTACTCAAGCCTTTCTTTTATTCTGTCCAATAAAGTTCTTTTGCTTTATCTTTCACATCTTGCACATTTCTTTATTTTTGTTAAATCTGTATTTAGTGTTTTTATTACTATAATTATGTGAATATGGCTCATTGTTGGGGCCCCTGTCTTCCTACTCCAATCAGATTTATTGCTTTGCTACTAAACTACCATCCTGGGCCTTTCCTTCACAGTTACTTTGGAGATTGCCTTTGGCTCTACACTGTTGCATCTCCTATCTCCTGGGGTTCATGTCTTTCTCATTCTTGGTTTTCGCTCCCATTTTGGTGGAGTACAGCCTCTAGCAGCCTCATGAAGAAAGCTTTTATTCTTCTCTCACACTTGATGCCTAGTTTGTCTAGGTAAAGAAATCTAGGCTAAACATGTTTCACTCACATTTGAAGTACTTTGAAAATAGGTCTCCATTATCTTCCAGATTCTTGTGAATGGCTGCTAAGAAGTCTGAAGCTATTCTTTCCTGTATGACCTGTTTTTCTCTCCACAAATTTTGAGAAACTTGTTTTTACTCCTAATGTTTGGCATTTCCATGATAAGAGTATCTTTCTTTCAATTACTGTGCTGGGGATTCAGTGGGCTTGAGATTCATGTGTTTTGGTTCTAGAAAACATTCTTATATTATTTCTTTGAGAAATTGTTCCTCATCACTCCCCACCCCCCTATTTTCCCCCTGGGACTCCTACTGATTAGATTTTGGATCCCCTGGTGTGATAAAATGAATGTGGATTCATTCACCAAATGCTAACCTAGATGTAGTACATTATTAAATTTGAAAGAATGTCTTTCAAGAAAAGAAAGAAGGAAGGAAGGAAGGGAGGGAGAAAGGAAGGAAGGAAGGAAGGAAGGAAGGAAGGAAGGAAAGAAAGAAAGAAAGAAAGAAAGAAAGAAAGAAAGAAAGAAAGAAAGAAAGAAAGAAAGAAAGAAAGAAA
>NW_023270268.1:95355921-95366066 GCF_011800145.1 Mirounga leonina | reverse complement strand
AAAGAAAGAAAGAAAGAAAGAAAGAAAGAAAGAAAGAAAGAAAGAAAAAGAAGAAGAAGAAGAAAAAGAAAAAGAAAGAGAAAGAGAAAGAAAGGAAGGAAGAAAGAAAGAACATCTTTCATGAGAGGCTCACAGAAACAATGTGTTCAATAGTAACAGCATAGAGTTTGTTAAAACCTTAAAAGGTGGTTAAAATTGGAATTGTTGACATATGTTTTAAGCATCTTAAATGCATGTGTATCATATGCATAGTAGTTAAAATTGTCTATGAAGGCAGACCAGCCTGGGTTAGAATTTGGCTGTACCACTTACTACCCACTTAAATTCTCTAAACCTGTTTGCACATCCACAAAATGAGGATGATAATGACACTTGTGATATTTAATGAGAAATTGCACTTAAAGAACTTCTCACAATGCCTGGCATATAACAAGTACTTAGTAAACATTCTGTATTGTTACTAATGGGCTGGGTTATTAAGGGAAAGTTGACAATGTTCAGAATACTTTGCTTACTAGAATTTGATTTCATAGAGAGCCACCATATTTTTCTTTTTTTTTTTTTTTAAAGATTTTATTTATTTATTTGAGAGAGAGAATGAGAGAGAGAGAGCACATGAGAGGGGGGAGGGTCAGAGGGAGAAGCAGACCCCCTGCTGAGCAAGGAGCCCGATATGGGACTCGATCCCGGGACTCCAGGACCATGACCTGAGCCGAAGGCAGTCGCTTAACCAACTGAGCCACCCAGGCGCCCAAGAGCCACCATATTTTTCTATAAACATCTTGATGTTACTTTGTAACACATGAACATTGCATGAAATGGGCCATTTGTCTCACTTTAGAAGAGCCTGTCTTACATTCTTAAATCCCAGAAAGCCTTTTCTGTTGCCATGCTGATGAACAGCTCAAGAACATCTTTATCAAACTGTGTGATTTAGTTCCCTAGTTAGATACTCGGCAACCTGTGAAGGAAGACAGACAACCAAAGGCAGCAAGAAAGTTGAACCCAAACAGAAAGAAGAGGTGGTGAGATCAGAGGAGGAAAAACAGGTAGGGAGGGACCAAGACCAAAAGCAGGGAATGAGGAGGGACCTGAAAGAACCACTGGGTTGAGATGCTGCTTTAGTGAAATAGTTCTGTCAGTGTGATAAGTGGTCTTTCCTGGAATATTCCCAGAAGCAGTCTCATGGGTCAGTCTTATTAGAAACAGAAATAAGAAGGTTGTTGGAGGCACAAATCCATCAGAAGAGTTTTGACTGCCATGGTCATTCCAAGTGCTGCTAAACTAAGAGGGAAATACCTAAGCTGCTGCTGGCTGCTCTCTCCATGATGTCTGGAGCAAGGGTTTTTCTGGGAAAGCATCTTGTTGACAGAACCAAATGTTAGCTTTTTATGCCTATGGTTCATTTACTGCCTTGATTCTGTTGTCTAGCTATCTGATTGCCCTGGTTTGTCATGTTCTCTCTGAAACCAAGATTTTGAGATAGGAGATACACAAACCATGGAGTGGTGTGATGTTGACATTAGTTCACTTGATCATCCCTGAGGCTCCTGTTATGGATTGAATGTGTGCGTCCCTCCAAAATTCATATATTGAAATCCTGACCCCTAAGGTGATGGTATTAGGAGGTGGGACCTTGAGGAGGTAATTAGAGCATGAGGGTGAAGCCCTTATAAGAAGGCATACTGGAGAGATCTTTCCTTTCTCTTCTCCATGTCAGAATACATAGAAAAGATGACCATCTAAACCAAGAAGAGGGACTTCACCAAGAGTCTGGCTATGCTGGCACACTGATCTCATGCTTCCAGCATCCAAGAACTGTGAGAAATAAATGTTTGTTAGTTAAACCACCCAGTCTAGGGTATTCTGTGATAGCAACCAGAATTGACCAAGACTGCCCCTAAAGTACTTAGTTTCTGCAAGGGTTGAATGGCAGAAGTGGTGATCTGGGCTTGGATAGAATTGTTTCCTAGTCATGGTTCTCCCAGTTGTCCTGGGGAAAATCTCCTAACTTCCCAAAGACTTCAATTCCCTTATCTGTAAAATTATTTTATTTATCCAGCAAGGTGCTTTTAAGCCCTTGAAGTCAAGAACCCTTTAGGAATCTGGTAAAAGCCAAAGATCATCTCTTCAGGATCATGCCTATTGCAGTATTACGAATTAGCAGGGAGTGACCACACACATGCAGAACTTTGCAAAACTGGATCGGATTTCTAACTTATTTATACAAAAATACAGAATATTTGGGAAGTGAGGAGCCACACGGACCAGGAGCAGCTGCGGTTGATCTGGTATAGTTTTTCTTGGGCCTAGGTGCCTGGTAAGGGCTGACTACACTATTGGTGCAAATTAGGGTCTTCCCTGATCCAAGAAGGGGGTGCTGGCTGTGCTGCTTCCCTTTATGTTCAGGGCTTGTTTCACCATTGATGAACTTACCGCCTGTGAACTTCCAGTCAGTAAACATTTACAAAGAGCTGGTTCCTTATTCTTGAGTCCCATGGCATCAGCTCAGCCACATCCTCATCTAGGGAGAAATCCATGTCAGTGTCCTGATTTCCACCTCCAGTTTTCCAGCATTCCAGAAAGCACACACACACACACATACACACACATGCACACACACATATGCATACAATTTGGCATATAATTTTCAGAGGGTTCATAGATTGCCCCACCATCATCCCAAATTTATCCCATGGACCCAGGTTAAGAGTCTCTGACTTGCAGAACCTTCATGATGTTTCTGACCTCTGAAATGTTACTGTTCTAAGCAAGAGATTTTACTCATCACCAATATTCCTTCAGACTACTGTGGGAGGACTTGGGGGTGGAACGAGCGACTTTCATCTTGTAGCTTTTAGACCAGCAATGTAACATTTTCTTTTTGATCTATTTCTTTTCCTATTTTAGTGCTAAAGTTGGCAGAGTTTGCAGCTATCAGGAAAAGTTCAGAGCTTTATCTTTCACTCTTGTTCACATTAGAGATTATTATGTCCCAGAATAATATTTCTCAAATCCAAAGTGGAAGACTTGGGGGAGTCATTCTGTGCTGACTTCAGCTGAGAGTGAAATTAATGTCTGTATTATGCTTTATATCTCATCATGATCTAACCTACTGCTCCATCTTGAGAGAAAAGTGAGATATCCTACCCTTCACATTTCATCTGAAATTTCATCTCTGCAAGACTCATTTAAACAGAAATTGGTTTCGTGTTCATGGTCACCATCATTATCAGTTCACTTAATACCATTCAACTAAACATCCAGTGGAGCCCTTACCGATCTGCTTAGCCATTCCTTCATTCCAAAAATAATTTGTGGGAATGGATAACATTTACTGAGCATTTACTGTGTGCTGGCCACTATGCTAAGCACTTTGCAAATACCATCTCCTTTAATCCCCTTTTGATTGCTTCTTTTCAGGGATTTGGAAGTTATATTCAGTTTTTCCACAGTTTTGGAACAGCAGGTGATAACTGTTGGTTATAACTGTTCCCTGAAGCCTTAGGGTCACTCCTGCTGCTGTTGGAGCTACTCCTGTGGTTAGTAAGAAAGAGGAACTAAGGACAAGCTCGGTGACAGCTGAGTGGGAGGGAGCAGCATTGGGCTTCTGAGTGACCCCAGGAGGTGACCTCTCTAACCTCCAGCTGCGGATCCAGGGAAACCTTAGAAGTGGAGAAAGAGCAGGGAAATAAAACTTGTGAGTGCCTACTAAGTATCATGCTCAGTAATATCTGCTCTCTGACATTTTACTATCACTGTGCTGTGTGAGATGGGTATTATTACCTCCTTGTGGAGAGGCCTGAGACTCAGACTACATGGCTAATGCATGTGGATCTGGCGTTCTTTCCACTGCCTCACAATGAAAAAGAGAGGAAAGGGGAGAGAAAGGCACAATCGAGAGGGGATCATGCTTTTACAAAAGCAACATGGGCCCCAGAAGTTGAGACTGACATGCAGGACCTGATCTGCTGCTCAGAATCCCTCACTTAGCTGCCAGATGACAGGAGGGTGGGTAAACTCCCCAGTCGGAAACACTCGATGTTGAGCAGCAAATAGAGAGAAATAAATAATACATAGAGTCATCTGACTAACTGAAATGCTTCTGTTGCAATGAACTGTTTTAGCCTGTGAGCCACATTCTCCCACAATATATGCTCTACACCATTTTGAGCAGCTGATTATATATTTTTTTCCAAAATGCATTTGAGTCTTTTCTCACTTACCTTAAGGGTTCAATCACATATATCCAAGGGATGATAAAACCTAAGTAAGCTACTTTCTGAAAATTCTTTTGCCCTTTGCAAAGGAAATCTTGCCAGGGAGAGAGACTCTTGCTATCATAATTTAGGGTCTTTGAATCAGAGCTATGAGAAATCATTTTAATTAAGGAAAATCCCTATGTCTTCCCCAACAGCTGGTTTGCTTGCAAGTAAGAAAGCCTAAAAATGAATCAGAGAAAAAGGGTTTGCACAATTTCTAAAATAACTTGATATATTTAGAAGTGTGACTCTGTGTGTGTTCTTGTGCAAATGTAGAAAACCAGAAAATTTGTGTGAGAGAGTCTTAACTATGTTGTAATTTTCAGAATCTCCAAATATCACATGAAAGAGACTGCAAAGCTCTATAGAGCTACGTCTAATGTCCTATTATTCCTGGTGGTGGCTCCATATTGTCATCACAGTGTGTGAAAGTATGGACTTAATATTTTTAAATTCAGGAGCTACAGCTGCTGTATGTGCAGAAATGGCAAGGAGATTATCTAAGGTGTATGCTAGTGTGCAGCTAAATATCAGTGAGAAATAGCACATTAGGGAAGTGCTATTTGAAGACAGGTGTATGCCCCTCTATAATTTGTGATGTTATTTGGTGGTTTGTCCACAGAACAACAGGTGGTGCCTAATGTTAAAAGCCCAAAAGCAGTTACTATGGAAACCAGATGCAAATTTAGATCGGTGAGTCCACTCTGCTGCATATAGAAAAAATGTGTTATAATAGAAATGAAATAAACTGAAATATGATTCACATCCACGTCGTCTGAGTCTTAAAATATCTGCCAAATACTGTCAAATGTTGAGTAAGTTACAACTTCTCAGCCTTAGCTTCCTACAAAATCTCTAAAAATGATGGAACTAGAGAACATTTCTAAGATTCTGGTATTTCTGCACTTTTCTAAATTCACTTTTCTAACTATATGGCTACAATAATATCAGATCTATTGTTTAGAATGCATAAAATTCCATGAATGTACAGACAATGAAAAATAATATTTGAAATACTAAGTGCTTATTATAGACACTTTAAAAAATACCGAAAAGTGAAAGAAAAAATTCAAGTCACTCATAGTACCAAGACTCAGAGAAAACAGCTACTAATATCTTAGTGTTTTTCCCTCCAGTCTTCTGTTTATATAATTATTTAATGTACTTGAGATCATATTGTATGTACATACACTCTAAGTACATGCTATATATTCTGTTATTTTTTTCATTACACATAACATCATAAACCAATACATTAAAAATACTTAATGGGCATCATTTTAATGACAGCATAATATATGACCATATAACTTCCCTTAAGGTACTTAAGTTTTCTTGTTTTTTTTTTTTTTTTTTGACAAATCAGGTGTTTGATTTTTTGTAAGTATAAATAACACTGCAATGGTTGTATGTGTGCATACACTTCAATCACATTTCAGATACATGCCTATAAGCAGAATAACTAGGTAAAGAGTAGAAATTTTACATTAATGTACACTACTTTTGAGATTTTATAAACATATGTCTATACATAGAGAGAGATTGGATACATATATATTTAGAGAGAGAGAGACTTTTTCAGTTACAGTGACAGAAAACTAATTAAAACTGACTTTAAAGGAGGATTCAAACAATGTGAATAATAATAATAGCTAACATTTATTGAGTACTGCCCATATGTCAGGCACTGTTTAAGTACCTTATGTTACAAATTCATTTTAATTCTTACAGCATTCAATAAGGGAAGTCCTATTATGGTTCTTGCCTTACAGCTCCCTCTGTCTCTCGTCTCTGCCTTCCTCTGTGTGGCTTCATTCCCAAGCAGGTGTTCTCTCTCTGTCTCTCTAGCTGCTTCAGATTCACATTCTCCCAGATAGAGTCCAGAGGATGAAGCTTGTCTCCTTTCTGGCTGCTTAGGCAAAAGTTCCGGAATTAACTCTGTTTGGACCTGACTCCTGGCATGGCCTTGGCCCCATTCTCATCCTTGATCCAATCACTAGGAGAATGTAGGGCCCTGACTGGCCAGATTTAGGTTAAAGTCCCACCCAGCCCTGGAGCTGAGAATGGAGTTTACTCCACCAGAGGGTATGGTCTCAGAACGGGGATGGAATAATTCCCCCCCCCCCCCCCCCCCCCCCGACAAACTGGGCATTGTTACCAGAAGCAGAGTGAATGGAAAACAGATGGTTAATTCCACCACAACAGCAAATGCACTACCGTGAGGACTCAGAAATTTTGGTTGCTTTTAGAGAAGGGAACAGTAGCAATATGCTGAGAAAAAAAAACGATCTTCCTGGTTCCAGTTTCTGAGGAGTAGTGATTATTTATTTATTTATTTACTTATTATGGTTCACTTTTATAGTATAGAGGACTAGTTTTAGTCTAAAAGAACTGTTCAGATGCCAGACACACCTAAGATAAATGTGTTCACTCTACATGTAAAAGTCAAATATAAATATATAGATAATAGAGATCTCTATAACTATCTATCTATCTACAAAATTTTTAAAACTCTAGTAAATTTACTCCTTTCAGCTTAAGGCACACATCAGTATTTTGCTAAACCGTGTGGTATGTTCAAGAGACTGTCTAAACAAAGGACATTTTTCCCAAGTATAAGACAAAATATAAGGTTTTTTTGCTGCTTTGCCACAGATTGGGGTGTATAATATAGACTGTAACTATTCTAAAATTAGAATAATCAGCCACAATTTTAGTGACTGCGATACCACATCACATTTACCAAATATGTCTGTTTACTAATCTTAGCATTCTTTGCTATGTAATAGAGGTAATGTAGACTAGGAGAGAAAAAAATGTCTGAGCTGTACATGGATTGCCATGGAAACAGCAGCTGACCAATCAACGGTGAGTACTTAGAATATATGCCTCCTCTATTTGACGGTCTTCATGAACTGATGTTCTCATATTGAATACTTTTGGCTCTTGTGCCACTTGTAGTGATAGTTTTTTGACATCTAAGTATGTGACACACATCTGTTACGAAAAAATCAGATGTATAAATTCTGAGTTTTAAAAATTTCAATCTCTGTGTACAAACACCCACACAGGCAGTTATTTCTCCCTCCAAAATGTTCCTTAAATTTCTCATACATTCTCCTCTCCCAATCATTTCACTCAACACTTCTTCACACCATCTAATTATCTTCCCTCCCCTTTACTATCCTAAACCACCACAGTCTAGTTGGCATAGAGCAGTTTCTACAATATCAGGAAATATCTAAACATTAGACAATTTAAAACTCTTTTCAATTTTAGATTTAATAAGGAGACCAAATGAAAAATATATTCAGAAGAACGACAAAAGGGTCAACCACCAAAACCATGAAAAGGCCAATTTTGTATTTCCCTAATAAATGCAGGAAATAAAAATAGATGTGTTTCTCAGGAAAGCTTGTGAAAAATGAATGAAAAATAAAAAGAGCCTTTGGGGGCATAGTCTAATTTATAAAAATGAGTAAATTACATTTTTCAACAATCTGCCAGTTATGGACCTAGTCCCGTTGATTAGAAAAAGTGTTTCTAGATTTCTCTCAGGTGGTGAACCCTTGATCTGCAGAAAGTTCAGGCTCTCTGGGACTTTAATGAATTTCTCGTGGTGTGACATGTGCTTTATAATGGCTTCAGTGAGCAGGAAGGGGTATGTGCTATGATGATAAAGACAAAATCAGGCCCTCTGCTCTTTGCTATTGTTGTTGCATTAGAGATTTAAGGGACAGACTTCCACTGAGCGGATTGAACAATAAATAATTGTTGCTGACATTTAAACCTATCTCCAGATCACATGGTAAATCTGTGGGGATGATTGAGCACAAGTCTTAGAACCACTTAATGTCCAACTGATTCACTGGTAAAACAATGGCTGATTTGATAATATAGGAATGCTCTTATTGTTTGGGCTCACTAAAGAATAAAGCTTTCTGAAAAGCAATTATTTTCTGTATATAAACCAAGGCTTTAAACATTTCTAATACCTTTTCGACTTTGTTTAGGAATTGTTCTGGGAGCTTGAGATATGTCAGTGAATAAACGAAGATTTCCTGACCTCATGGAGTATACCTTCTTTCAGAGGAAGAAAACAATAATAAACAAATTAAGCAAATTAATTATGTAATATGTTAGAAAGTGAATGTTCCTGTTAAGGTGGCCAGTAGCCTCATAATTACTAAAACTTTACCTTTCCTGATTTCCTCAGAACATTTGGCATTGTTGAACCCATTCTCCTTATTCTTTCATCTTGCATCCCATAGATGGATGTATGTTTTTTGAGCCTACTAAACACTAGGCATTGTACTGGCTGCTGGGGATCTAACAGAGCACATGGCCTATCTTCCCTGTCCCCTTCTCTTCTAGCAGTTCTCTCTCTTTTCTTAAGCCACTGATCACTGATCACTTTAGCAGGCCTTTTCTATCTGCTCCATAAATATTAGGGCTCTACTTCTACAGGGGTTTATCCACACTCCTCTTCTTCATCCACATGCTTTTTTGGTGATTTCACTGACTCTGAGCCTTCAACTATTATTAATACGTGAATGGTCTCTATCTCTACATCTCACCACTACAGAGTGCATAAGAAGACATAAGAAGGACATAGTCTCTACTCCATACTCTACATGGAGATTATAACCCAGTGGAGAAGAGAGACAAAAAGCAAGTAAGGAAGCAAATGAGTAAAAATAACTCACAGTTGTGACAATTTTCATGAATGAAACAAACAAGGAGATGAGAATAAGCATATAGGAGACCTACTACTAGGTCAGGATGGCCACTCTCCGAGGACGTGACAACTGACAAAAAACAGTGATGAAAAGAACTAAGCCTTGTGGGAATCAGAGGAAGACCATTCCAGATGAAGAGAATGAGCTAAGGTCCTGAGGTGGGGAAATCTTGCTAACCTTTGTGACTGGATGAAAATGAATACAGGAGATAGTGTGAGATTGAAAGAAACACAGTGACTAGATGATGCAGGATCTTAAAGTCTTGAATAATATAATTAATATAATCTGACTTATTTTTGCCATTACTTTTGCTACTAAGTAGGTATAGAAGCAAGAAGAAAGCTCTCAGCAAAGACACCACCAACCTAAATCCTGTCCCACCTGACAGTTATTACCTGAAACTCCTTCAATAGGAAACAGTTTTCTCCACAAATGGCATCAAAATCATTGCAAAAAATGAAAATACTCAAGGAAGGAGGAAAAATAACCTCCCAAATTCCTGGGAGCACGTTAGGTTACCCCTAAATTTTCCTTGTATTATTTTCACATAAAATGCAATGTGAATATTTTATTCTAAAAATTATGTAGAATAAAGTGAGATTCAAAAAGAAATTGAGCACATAGGTGTCTCTTGTACCTAAGGAATGAACATATTTGTGCTTTTAGTGACTACTATGTATATCGCCTGGTATAGAATTGATTGATTCCTATACAGTTGACTGAAAGTGAATTTTCTTATTGGATCCCATTTTGCACTGGTTTCTGTTTTTAAATAAAAAATTGTTCTAATGGTTTATCAGACCAAGTATTGGAATAGTAACACAGGCTTGGTCACTTGGAATCAAATTATCCTAAAACCATTCGCGTTACTAAAGAAAAGATTAGAAATGGGTGATTACTTGGTTACGTTGTGGGTAATTAAAAGATCTGGATAACCATGGTATTCTCCCATTTAATTAGGACTGTTTAGCATTGTGTTAGATTAATAACCTCAGAATCTTCTTGAAAAAACATTTGGGGTTGAGATTTTCCTAATACTATATGCTACTCACAAACAAAACAAAACAAAAACAAAAAACCCACCAGAATTGTTTATTATTCATTCATTCATTCATTCATTCATTCATTCATTCATTCATTCATT